>NC_136918.1:123728479-123874280 GCF_949752795.1 Hyperoodon ampullatus
GTAGGCAAACAGTCTGTTACTCATAATCCACATAGGGTATTATGCTCTGCAACGAGCCAGTGTTCATAAAATTAATTATCCTCCTCTGAAGAAATTATTAGATATTCCTTATAATGGCTCAGTGTTGTGATCGTTCAATGTTAGGGTGGTATTATAAAATGTAAACCTTCGTGTTTTTAAGCATTGAATTTGCTAGTATCACAGAGACCATCGAATTAAATTCAGGTACATTTTATGGAAGAGCGTTTTAAAGATGAAGGTCAGAGAGACTTTTAACTCACATATATATATGCTAATTATGTTAGGTAAGTTTACATTCTTTTCCCTTCCAAACAACAATTACCTTAAGAAAAATTTTAGCTGTTTTCCTCTCTTTCTGTATGTCACACAATCACAAACACACTAAATGACACTATCACCTAAACAATACCATCGCCTACATTCTGTTTCTTCTAGAAGATATTGTGTTTGAGCTAAATAAATATTTTTAATGTTGCAAAATGCCTCTACTGAAGAAGGGTTAAGAGCAAGATGAAAATTAAAACTGTTTTAGAAGGGACTGTATCAAGTACCCAACAGATTTCTATCAACCATTTATGAATTGTAAACCATTCCCATTGGGAGTGGCATACATACTTAAAAAGTAATGTTCAAAAGCATAAATGTCATCTGCCAAAAGTTTAGGAAGTTTTAACTACTAAAATCATATTAACATACAAAAATATATCAGATTAATTTGCTAAAATATTTTCTAAAAAGCAAAAACCTGATTCTGCACGAATCCTTTCCCAAAAAAGAAACTTGATTTCTGTACTATGCTGTTGCATATCCAACCATTGGAAAGGCTACTTTATTTTTCCACTTCTTTACCTGAGAGCCAGATTGGTGGAAAGTACTTAAACTGGATTCTGGTTCTGGTTCTCTCACCAATTATCCAAATTGCCTCTGGAGAAACCCCTAACTTATTTGCCTGACAATTTTTTCGTCTGGAAAATTGTGCTATTTATAACAGTTTATAAATTTATATCTTTATATCTACTCTCTCATATTTTCCCCACATCAATCCTGTGAGATATCAGGGAATCCCTGTATCACTTAATATCAACTGCAACCCAGTAAAATATCATGACTTATTAAGGTTTTATAGTGAACTGGGGTAAGTTATCTATCTTCTGTGTCTCAGTTCTCATCTGAAAAGATGGGGATAATTATATTTACTTCACAGGGTGGTAAGGATTAGTTGAGTTAATATTTATAAAATTTTTGTAACAGTCCTTGGCACAAATAAGTACCAAATAAATATCACAATTATTAATATCATTGTTGTTATAAATGGCATCATCACATAGTATTCTCTATTTGTTGAGTATTAGTAATAAATCCAAGATACATTTTGGACTATCATGTGTCCCAAACAACTTCAGTTAAAAAGAAAAAGTCACCTGACTTTTAAAATGTCAGAAAAAACAACAACTACAACAAAAAGTGGCATTTAAAAAATATCTTAAAAAAATATCTTGTGCTTTTGGAAATTATTTATAAAACAATTTATAAAATAGCCATAGGTTCTTCATGATTTTTCTATGAGAAAAGACCTTAAATACAACATTCTAAATGATGATAGAAGCATTGTGTAGTATTTTCACAGTTTATATATGTTGTTCCTGTTTACTTAAACGATTAAGTTCTCCTATGACATGTATAACATATAGCTGTGGATTTTCATATTTTATAACTTGGAATTAAAATGCATATATGCTAATTAATTTGGCCAAGTTCACCAAGGATATGTGAGGGAGTTCAAGCTGTAACCCAGATTTATTCAGTACAAGTCGCATGTGCTTTACCCCACTGCAGTAGGGCAGATGGTGGATAGGGCTCTAATGACAAGCTGTCAGGGAAATCTTGCCAATTCCATCCACGTGAAGCATGTGCCAGGTTGTAAAGTGTTTATTCCAGGTAATTTAAGGAACTGAAAGAGAGTCTCTGATTTAATTTTTCAAACATAGTCTATGTTTTGGTAGAATAACTTACATACTATTGAGCATCCTGTTAATCAATATCTGCTTAAACGTGTTATATTTGTGATCAATAAAATTTGGTCCTGAGGGTTCAAAAACTGAGTTCATTACCTGGTTAGCATCTACATTAATTGATAGTACAAGGAGGAAGAACAAATATTGCTAGCTGTAAAACTAAGGTCTATCTAGAAATCTAGGTTGAAGGCTTGAAGATTAATATCATCAAATAAAGATTCAGGAATTATTAAAATTATGGGTCTCAGAAAAAGACTGTAGAAATTCATTCCTTCATTCAGTCAGCCATTATACTACAATTGCTGTGTACCCATTGAATTCTGGAACTATATTGGGTGACAGGAATACAAAGACAGTATGTAAGAAGAATATTGACAAATGCTTACTGGTCATTTGTTTTTAATATGTAACTAAGAGCTGAGACTTTTGGAATCATCACCAAGGGAATAATACCAGATGAACTATCAGATAAGGTATCATAAATACCTAAATTAATGCTTCATACACAGAAGTATTTTTGAGAAAAAGCACGGAATCTTAAAAGAGATACAGAAAACCTGTAAATCAGACGCTTCCAAGATTTTAAAAAACAAATTAAAAAAATCTAATGTCAGCTCAGGCAATGGTTGCATGCAACTCAGTATTCCGGACGTTCAATATTTTTATCAGTAAAGAGCAAAAGTCTTAGAACCACAGGAATAAATAATTCTGAACACATACATATGTTCCAGGCCATCTGAAAAATAGAGTTACATCTTTTTACAAAATCATAAAACACTGTTAATTCTTTGTAGGGGAAATGTTATAGCTCATAACGTTTAGAAGAGCTTCAAATACTACTGAACGAAATGTGTTTGGTGCAGTGTTACACTTTTTGGGGTTTTAAGAAATACAGACATGCTTGAGCTAACCGGTTGATGAGAATTTATTTTATTGTTAAGTCTTCCAAGCTGTACTCCGTATTACAGTTAGCTAGCTTTGGCTTTGGTCCTGACACCTAGTCCTGACATTAGTGGCCTCAGTGGTGTAGTCATATGACCATCTAACAAGAAATACCTGAGACCATATTATTTTTAAGAAGTCTAGGGCCATTTGCCAGCACTCAGATACTGATTAGAAGATGGAAATGTAAATGGCTGGCAAAAGCCACAGCTTGCTCCCTAGGTAATAAAGCACACATGTGTTTGGGAGACTGGTAACAGAAAGATAGAGAAGGGATGGTTTCTATTCAAGGAAAGTAAAAGTCTATCTTACATGTAAACAAAACAACGTCAAGAAAGATAGAGAGAAACAGTTCTAATTCCAAGATGCATGAGTGAACCACATAGGAAATGCTTTTTAATGTCTATATCCCTTCACCCAATTCTGTCTTAATTGATCTGGGATGGGACCCAAGCACTGGTATATTTTAAATGCTTCTTGAGTGATCTAATGTGCCACCAGAATTAATAACTTGGGTCTAGAATAAAAAGTGTTTTTCTGACAGCCCATACTAATGTGAGACCAGATCAAAGATGGTGGAAAGTCCTAGAAGGTCACAGAATATCTTAGTTTCTTCACGTTTAAAGGCTTCAGCTAGCCAGCCAAAATACTAAATTCCTTTCAATATGAAAGGAAACTTTTTATTTCTACCTATAAGGAAAGAAAAATAAAACTTAGTGGAAGGAATAGACACACCAAAAACCATAGTGATTGTAAATGTTTGGTTAGTTTACATTTGACAAATTGAAGTAAGACAAATATATGATCTGTGCATATTCTCGTACGCCACTGTAAACTCTCAAGCACTTTGCTGTTTTTCTTTTTAGAAGAAGATGGGATTTTGTTATGAACTATGTGAATTTTTCAGGGGAAAAGTATCACCTTTAAAAATTTTATTTTGTATTAAATTTACATATAACCTCCATATGAAATTCTAAAATTATATTTAAATGCCACAAAACGGCTTCCCTGGTGGCACAGCGGTTGAGAGTCCGCCTGCAGATGCAGGGGACATAGGTTCGCACCCCGGTCCGGGAAGATCCCATATGACGCAGAGCTGCTAGGCCCGTGAGCCATGGCCACTGAGCCTGCGCGTCCAGAGCCTGTGCTCCGCAACGGGAGAGGCCATAACAGTGAGAGGCCCGCATACCGCAAAAAAAAAAAAAAAAAAGTAAATAAAATAAAATAAATGCCACAAAAGAGGACATGCTCTATCACAGTATTTCTTTACGATATCTGTTAACTTTATTGATTAACTGTTTCCCCAACTTCTCTTTTGTATTGAATCCATGACAAGTAATGTGCCTCTTCAGTAACAGGCAGAGCCAGAAGTGATCAAAATTCTTCAATCACCATCTAAAATAAATTGAGTATACCCAGTATCAAGTGTTGAGAAACATCTTGGACTACTTCTTAGCATGTTTACCCACTTTTCTATTTGCCAGCCACACTATTCACCATGATGACATTCCATGGACATGCATTCCTCCAAGCTTCTGCTACTCTCTCTGCTTGGATACCTTTTCCCTCCCTGTATCACTCATTCTTTATTCAGAGATCAAGTATTAAAACCTTATGAACACTTCTCTGTATATTGCTCTCCACTTCCATGGCCAAGATAATTGACTAACTCCTTTGTGTTTCCATGAACTTTCTCAGTTTTATCACACCGTATGTTTATATAAGATTGATGACGTATATGTTAAATGTCTAAACCATCATGTTTTTGGTATTTTTTTGTACGTCATTTGAGAACATGAATGTACCTTTTCCTTTGACATAATAGTACATGTTTTCCCGATTGTTGGGTGTACGTGAGAAGTTGCTTCATCACCCAAAGAGACATGTAAATGGCATAAAGCTCCAGTGGCCAGATATGCCATCTCTTTAGTAAGATTATTGGAAAGAGACGTGAAGATAATATGGGTCACGTTTTCCCTTTCCTTTGTTCCAAAATACCAGAAGTTGCCTCTTTAAACATGTGCCTAAATGTTTCACTTCACCACTTGCCCAAACTTATGTTGCAAATATCAGAGATCGTAGATTATTTGTTTATTTTATACTTTTATTTCTCAGATATGTTTCCTATGAAACCCTCAGTTGCATACTTCCTTTCTCTCTTGAGAGAGAGAGAGAGAGAAAGAGAAAGGAAGTTAGGGGGATGGTAGATGAGAGATAGGAAGATGGGAAGATGGGTAGAGATGTAAATGGTGGATAGTTTATGAGACATAAGAAGAAAGGAAGGACAGTAAGTAGGTAGAGGGTAGGATGTGAGATCTGAGTAGATAGATGGTAGATGTGGTGGCTTTAAAATATGCCCATACATTTTTTGATATTTCTCCTTTCAAGGGATGGAGCCTAATTCTCTCTCTTTTAGAGTGGCTTATACTTAATGACTCACTTCTAGCAAACAGAATAGAGCTGAAAAGACAATGTGCTATTTTGGAAACTAGGGGACAAAAGGCACTGAGACGTCCTCCTCACCTGCTCTCTCTGAGATCCTCATTTTGGGGTGCATTAGCTGCCACCGCATAGGAGGGCAGAAGCACGCTATGAAGGGTCTCATGTAACCAGTAACTGAGGTTCCCTGCCCCCAGCCATGTCAGTAAGCGATTTTGGAAGCGAATTATCCAAGTGACATCCTGATTACAACTTCAAGAAACACCTTGGCCAAAACGACCTGGTTAAGCCACCCCTGAATTCTTGATCCCAGAAACTGTTTGATAAATATTTGTTGTTTTAAGCTATTCTGTTTGGATTATTTGATATGGAACAATAAATAGTACAGTAGATGAGAGATAAGTAGATGGATGATAGATGTGAGACTTGGAAACATGGAAAGATACAGACAGCTTTGTAAATAGAAAGATATATTACAGAATTATGTTTATAAATTTATAAATATATGTAATAATAGAACTCTGGCTGCACTTTTAAATAAATTAGTTGTAGCACAAGTGCATTTTGTGGTAATAACCAATTTCACATAAATCTGCACTATTTTTCTTTTTCTCACCTATTTCACATTTCCTACCTTTTCTGGATATTCACAGTAATTACACTGAATTACAAGAAACAATGAATCAATAAAAAATTTATTAGTCCAGAGTAATTTCCTTATTCAGCATTTGGTTCCAATTCTTTAATTTCACAAATACATTTTAAAAAAAAAACTTTTGGTAGATGACTGATGTTGACTGATATTTCCACTACTTTTAATAGCTTGTACATTTAGTGACGACATCATTATTATCACCCATGTGAGCCACTTTAGCTTATCTGCCTAATGTTACCATTTCTGTGATTGAATCTTCTGATCCCTCTATTTTACCTTCAGCACTACATTCAAACTTGCTATAGTATTTGTTAATGCCATTGATTAGACATCAAACGTGTGCATTAAAAACGTATAGAATTGAAAGATGTAAGTCTTGACCTCAGTCTATCTTTTGGAGTACAATGGATGTAAACTTTATTCGTGGCTGGGGAAACTCAGAATTCTAAGGCCAAATAGCTAGTATGTTTCTAGTCTTTGAATAATAGGTCCACTTTCCATTGTTCTGTCACTATAGCAGAGTTTAATATGTTAAAGAATGTTAGTTAAACAGAGAGATTTTGGTTGTTTGACTGTTTTAGAGAAATCTGGTACAGACAAGAAGAAAAGTCAAAGTGAATCTTTGAATTTAATTTAAAAGTTAAAATCCATTTCATTCTGGAACACCTGCATTTCACTAACTGAGCTTTTGATGAATGAAGATCTACCTAGGTATTACTAAAATAATTACATGAAAGTGAAATACAACTACCCTGTAATTTATGATGAATTATTTTTTATCCCCTGAGCAACTCTGCATTGAATGAAATGAGTAACCATGTAATCATATTGTTTATTTTAACCAATGCTTGCTCTATGTAGATTCATATTGCTGTGTAATTACAGTATTAAAGTATAAAGTAGGATAAATGCAAATTCATTCTTATTCACACCTGCTTTTCTTGATTGTCCAGTTGAATCTGATTAAATTTGAGGAGAATTTTTTTCTGCTAATGCTCATTACTGCACGAGTCTTCTCTCTCTCTCTCTCTCTCTCTCTCCGTCTCTCTCTCTCTCTCTCTTTTTTTTTTTTTAATATGAGTTTAAACTGTCCTACAGTTGCAGGGGGAATGGATAGACAGAGGGCTGACAGAATGGGATAATGAGAAGGAAAAGTCTTGTGTATATGAGAGAGAGAGAGATCTTGGAGCTTTTGTTCATGCAATTAAATAGAAACTACTATTCCCTATGTGTGTATGGAGTTCCCCGAGGTGAAGAAAGACAATATTATTTCAATTTTAGGGTATAAATCCTCAGGAGGTGAGAGTCTGACTTTCTGGTCCATATGCTTAGCTCTTCCCCATGCTTTGACTTCAACTTCTCATAAAACAGCAATCTTTCTTTAGACTAAGGGAATGTGTAATGGTAACTGAAATTATGATCTCTAAGTCACTTTTCTTTGCTTTCTCTCCATTTAAGGCTAGTTGTTGATATCTTTTTATCACTTAAAGAATATTACTGTCTTTGAGTAACTTTACTTTTCCCCTTTATAATCTTTCAGTGTTCTTCTAAATGTTACTTGATTCACAGAACAAACTGTCGTGCTTAAGAGTCCTTGCTCTCTTATGAATGCATAGAGTCCACTTAGATTATGGCTTACTCCGTTTACCAGAATGCTGTGTTCTCAAATTAGAAATTAAGACTTTGATTAAGTTTGTACTTCATCTTAGATAATAGCATGTAGTCTACTTGGAAAAAAATCTTTTCAGATACTATAATAAATGTCTAGTTATCTACTGGGTTGGTTGAGTCTCTGAATAGAAGAGTATCTACAAGTTCGGTAATGGTCATTTCTGAGAAAACCTTTATTTCCCCATGATCTTCTAACTCCCTTTATCTTATCTTTCCCAATTATGTGGTAAAGAATAGTAATAATAATAATAATAATAATAATAATAATAATAATAATAATAATAAAGCAAACTGATAAAGTAATTTTACCTAGGAGGTACATTTTGTTAAATGTAGATTTTTTTTTCTGCACCTGGAACCAATCCTTTCTTCAATAACACAATACTCCAACCTTTTCAACTGATATTCCACAAGAGAATTAAGTTTTATAGAAAATTATTTGAGTAATCCTCTCAAGCATGGTATTTAGCTAACACATTCTTGATGAATAAGAGAGAAGTGAATACAATGCATATAATGCCTTAGGGCACTGGAGCTCAATTCTCCCACAGAACTGTGGTTCAGAAGAGCTTCTGTACTCCCCAGATACTAAAAAGTAACTGCCCACAAAACCTCCCTTCTTATTTGGCCAATCAAGGCAAGTAATTGGAACTCCTCATTAAGAACTCCATCTTCAGTTATATTATAAACATTTTTTCACACTTCTGAATTTCAGATGTATCTTAGAGCTAATGTGTACATTCAGTAAAGTAGTATTTTCTTTGTTTCCTGATTAATTTTTGCTAAGATGATGATCTGTCCTACAATAAAAAATATTTTAGTAGGGACAATAAAATTGAGCACTTTAGCACCCCATCAATACCCCCTTATAGATTTACTTTTTCCCCCCATTCTTAAGGACTATAATATAGTGCCTTTGCAGGAAACAAGAATTTTTTCTGCAGGTAAAATATAACAACTGTTAAAATTTAAATTGGATGAAGTGTTCATAATTGAATTTTTTCTTCTATTAAATTCTTTAAATCTGTGGTTTCTCCTACTTGCATTGGACTACAGAATAAAATGATACAGGATTTAACACAACCATATATACTTACTGGTTATAAGAGTAATGGATTTATATTGTATGGTTTTCTACCAAGTGTACCATGCCTCTCCATGGTCTGGCATTTGAATGATTTCAAGAGCCCGAAGGCCCTCTTTTATCCTGGTTGATAATGTGCAGTAATAGGTTCAGATAGACTAATTTGTGCCTAAGTGATAGCTAATATATCTTCCTCCCAGGTAATATTTAACTTGATTAAAATGGACAGGTCAACATAAGGCATTTCCAGTGAGAATTTCAAGCACCATTGAAAGCTAATTGGGCAAGACAAAGCTTATAAGGAGGAAGGTAGACTTGGAGTTGCCAAAAATCTAAACGGATGCTAGGATAAATTATATTTTCAGCAAATTTATTACAAGCACTTTGATCCTGATCATTGCTTGCTTCCTAGGGAGTCGCTTACTTTTTCTTGGAGTTTTATTGCCATTGCTCATTAACAAACTGGGAAAAAAATCCACTTAAGTTTGTATGTAATGTGACAGCATATGCCACATATTTTTAAAATTTTCGTTTGATGGAAAGAATGATTTAAAAATATATAAAAGTAGTGATCAATCTTTTCCTTTCTCACATTTTTTTCCAACAAAGAAAAAGAAATAAGCAAACATATTACCAAGCTATAAAATACATGTGTCAGCAAGTCTAATGTCTATACAGACCCTGGCAGGCAACATTAGTGAAGAAGGATAGAGACTCCTGCAAACCTGAGTGTGAATGACTTCTCAGAAGACATTCAAATTCATTTTTTAAAGCAATGCTGTGGACCAAACTGAACATTTCTAATATCCATGCTATATCCACAGAGTACCTGTTTATCATCTCTGATAGAAAAATTCAACTCCAAATTTTCACTTAATTTGTAAATATGTTATTAAGTATATTCAATTTCATCCAGTATAATTGTAAGGATTATTTTAGATGATATAAGAGTAACTAATAAATTCCCTTTCTGGTGTGGTTTTATTTCATTCACATAAAATTTGATCATAGATTTTTCTCTACAGTTATCAATACTACATGATTATAATTGCTTATTGTTTACGAGATAATATGTTCTCCACAGGTGCAGAACTAGATTAAACTAAGTGCATGATTCTTTTTAACACCTAACTCAACTATGCTGTCTCATGGGAAAAAAATAATTACTGCAGTGTGTTTTTTTTTCTTTTTATTATATGTCATTAAAGAAAAGCTAAGTGCTATCTCTCTCTAACATACAGTAAATAGAAATATTCTTAACAAGATAATTTTATATACTGCTGACACTATCTCTGCTTTACCAGCTCTCCAACTATGTCCTTTAAGGAAAAACAAACAAACAAAAAACAGAACAAAACACTTAGATTCTAGAAGATGTCAAAACAAACGCAAAAGAGCTGCACAGGAAAATCTTTCAAAAAAGAGATTGAGGGCTTCCCTGGTGGCGCAGTGGTTGAGAGTCCGCCTGCCAATGCAGGGGACATGGGTTCGTATCCCGGCCCAGGAAGTTCCCACATGCCACGGAGTGGCTGGGCCCGTGAGCCATGGCCGCTGAGCCTGCGCATCCGGAGCCTGTGCTCCGCAACGGGAGAGGTCACAACAGTGAGAGGCCCACGTACAGCAAAAAAAAAAAAAAAAAAAAAAAAATGAATAGTGACAGGAATAGAATTGCTTAAAGACTTAAGTATCATGCATTTTATATAAAGCAATTAAACAAATACAAATTCCCATTTCCATACACTCTAATTTTGTTCAGAAACACTTGTGAAATTATACTGGAAAACTAGTAACCAAAATTAAAGTGAAAATGAAGTCATCTTCTGTCAAACTTCCAAAACTTTTCTTTTTCTTTCTTCCCACTCCTCTCCTCACTCTTTACCTTCCCTTATCCCTGCAGAGATGTAATTTTCCTGCCGCTAGGCCTGCTCTGAGACTTCCATGTAAACGCTCTCATGTATATTGATGTTCAACCTATTTATGGCATTAGAAGCCTTGTCACAGCCTGGTTCTAAATTGTCAAATCTCCCAGTGCCAAAACCCACTGGAAAACCGACTTTCCCCCCTGCTTTTCCTTGTTTTTTTTTTTTGTTGTTGTTGTTGTTGTTTTTTTTTTTTTTTTTTTTTTTTTTTTTTGCGGTACGTGGGTCTCTCACTGTTGTGGCCTCTCCCATTGTGGAACACAGGCTCCGGACGCGCAGGCTCAGCAGCCATGGCTCACGGGCCCAGCCGCTCTGCGGCATGTGGGATCTTCCCAGACCGGGGCACAAACCCGTGTCCACCGCATCGGCAGGCGGACTCTCAACCACTGCGCCACCAGGGAAGCCCCCTTCCTTGTATTCTTCACTGTATTCTTTCCATGATCTTGGGGTGTTTTTGTTTTCTCTCCAATTCTGATTGCTGAAGAACTAGATTATTGCACTGCTTCTTTCAAAGTCATCCCACAATACTGTCAGTATTAATGTGAACCTTTTTTAGTACTATCACACTTTGATTCTGCACTTTTCTTACATTCTTTTTTGTTGTTGTTGTTGCCCCTTCCCTTTCTTACATTCTTTACTGAATATCAATATGGGTAGGTATGTCTCATGTCTTCAGCTAAATTAGATTAAGCATCATCTCATCATTTTTTCCCTTTTAAAACTTATATTTTTTATCAAAGAAAATGTCCAGAAACACTGAGTAGTAAAGAATCTGTTCATGACATTGTCTTACAAAGGTTCCTATTGGAGTGTAAATATTTCATTTTATGATGTATCCTTCACTTATTAATGGTGAGGTTGATGAACTAATGCCAATTACTTAATTCAAACTCAAGCTGCTTAAGTTTTGTAATCTAGCAGTGCCTAGAACAATTTATTCTTTACATGGTAAGTCCTCAATAAATACTATTTAAGAGCATCATCCTAAAATCAACCAACCTTTAGAAAACTGCTGTCTTAATACCAGAAAATTACTAAGACTTAAAATGACTACTTTTTTTTTCATCTTTATTGGAGTATAATTGCTTTACAATTGTGTGTCAGTTTCTGCTTTATAACAAAGTGAATCAGCTATATGTATACATATATCCCCATATCTCTTCCCACTTCCGTCTCCCTCCCTCCCACCCTCCCTATCCCACCCCTCTAGGTGGTCACAAAGCACCGAGCTGTTCTACCTGTGCTATGCGGCTGCTTCCCACTAGCTATTTATTTTACGTTTGGTAGGGTATATATGTCCATGCCACTCTCTCACTTCATCCCAGCTTACGCATCCCCCTCACCGTGTCCTCAAGTCCATTCTCTACATCTGTGTCTTTATTCCTGTCCTGCCCCTAGGTTCTTCAGAAACTTTTTTTTTTTTTTTTTTTTTTTTTTTTTAGATTCCATATATATGTGTTAGCATATGGTATTTGTTTTTCTCCTTCTGACTTACTTCACTCTGTATGACAGACTCTAGGTCCATACACCTCACAACAAATAACTCAATTTCATTTCTTTTTATGGCTGAGTAATATTGCTTTGTATATATGTGTCACATCTTCTTTATCCATTCATCTCTTGATGGACACTTAGGTTGCTTCCATGTCCTGGCTATTGTAAACAGAGCTGCAATGAACATTGTGGTACATGACTCTTTTTGAGTTAATGCTTTTCTCAGGGTATATGCCCAGTAGTGGATTGCTGGGTCGTATGGTAGTTCTATTTTTATTTTTTTAAGGAATCTCCATATTGTTCTCCATAGTGGCTGCACCAATTTGCATTTCTCCCAACAATGTAGGAAGGTTCCCTTTTCTACACACCCTCTCCAGCGTTTATTGTTTCTAGATTTTTTGATGATGGCCATTCTGACCTGTGTGAGGTGATATCTCATTGTAGTTTTGATTTGCATTTCTCTAATTAATGATGTTGAGCACAGGTCCCGGGGCTCAGTTTTGGATTTGGCCCCACCTCTGCATGTAGGTCGCCTGAGGGCGTCTGTTCTTCGCTCAGACAGGATGGGGTTAAAGGAGCAGCTGATTCGGGGACTCTGATTCACTCAGGCCGGGGGCAGGGAGGGGCACGGAGTGGGGCGAGCCTGCGGCGGCAGAGGCCGGCGTGACGTTGCACCAGCCTGAGGCGCGCCGTGCGTTCTCCCGGGGAAGTTGTCCCTGGACCCTGGGACCCTGGCAGTGGCAGGCTGCACAGGCTCCCGGAAGGGGCGGTGTGGATAGTGACCTGTGCTCGCACCCAGGCTTCTTGGCGGCGGCAGCAGCAGCCTTAGCGACTCATGCCCGTCTCTGGGGTCCGCGCTGATAGCCGGGGCTCGCGCCCGTCTCTGGAGCTCCTTTAAGCAGCGCTCTTAATCCCCTCTCCTCGCGCACCAGGAAACAAGGAGGCAACAAAACGTCTCTTGCCTCTTAGGCAGCTCCAGACTTTTCCTGGACTCCCTCCCGGCCAGCCGTGGTGCACTAACCCCTTCAGGCTGTGTTCACGCCGCCAGTCCCCTCCCTGCGCTCCGACTGAAACCCGAAACCCGAGCCTCAGCTCCCAGCCCCGCCCGCCCCGGCGGGTGAGCAGACAAGCCTCTCGGGCTGGTGAGTGCCAGTCGGCACCGATCCTCTGTGCGGGAATCTCTCTGCTTTGCCCTCCGCACCCCTGTTGCTGCGCTCTCCTCTGCGGCTCCGAAGCTTCCCCCTCCGCCACCCGCAGTCTCCGCCCGCGAAGGGGCTTCTAGTGTGCGGAAACCTTTCCTCCTTCATAGCTCCCTCCCACTGGTGCAGGTCCCATCCGTATTCTTTTGTCTCTGTTTATTCTTTTTTCTTTTGCCCTACCCAGGTACGGGGGGAGTTTCTTGCCTTTCGCGGGGTCTGAGGTCTTCTTCCAGCGTTCAGTAGGTGTTCTATAGGAATTGTTGCACGTGTAGATGTATTTCTGACCTATTTGTGGGGAGGAAGGTGATCTCCGCGTCTTACTCCTCTGCCATCTTGAAGGCCTCCTCCATCTCCAAATGCCTACATTTTTAACTTGTAGATATCTGGGAACCAGCTTAGATACTGTGGTTCTAGGCCATTGACTGAGATTTCTGAGATAGCTATTAGTGATTATAAACTCATGTTTTGACATCAAACTTCAAAGAGATAAGTTGGCTCACATCTGAGGATATAAGAAATTTCAAAGCACATAGGGATTATAAAGTCCAAGACCTTTGCAGGATGCCCAAGTCCAAGAATCAAAAATAAGAATACAAAGTTTAGCCACACCAAAATCATTGATCAGAAGCAAGAATCAAGACAAGGGTTCAACTGGGGGAGTCTGAAAACCAAAATAGTCCAAATTTTTTTCTTTTTACTTTACTTCTGTTTTATTTTTATGGTTAGCCAGGATATCTTGCTCAAGTCTGATGCCAAAACCTAACTAAGCTCCCAATCACTCGTAACTCTGCCTCAAGAATCTAGGCCGATTGACCATTGTAATTGAAGCTGTCATTTGTCACTTGGATTTTTATTTGTCAGCTAGGTCATGGAGGTTGATGATCAGAAAATGGCATGGTGACCAATTGCAATATCCTTTCCTCATGTTCCTTTCTGTGGAGGATCTTTTGGAAAGAGGTTGGTTTTAAAGACTATATCATAACCAGTCATCTTGACCATAACCTTCTTGCCGTGCCATTTGCTGAAGTTGTCCCTATTTTACTATGCAATAAGCTTCACCTGTTCAGTTGTCCAGTCTAAGTTTGAAGTTAAGAGCAAGATACCTCTAAGGCAGGATAAACATGCATGAAGTATGTGCAGGGTGTTAGAATGAGAGGACCACTTCCTTGATTTCACCTGATTCAGGGTGATGAAGTCTTCGCCTGTGACAAGGTTGGTTTTGTATATTTGCTATGAAAAGACACAATGGTATTCCCAACATGTGTTCCCTCAATCTATCCCTTGGTAGTAGTTAGCATATATATTATATTAGGAGTTTCAAGAATGTTTTTGCATCAAAAGTTTGGTGAAATATTGGATAGAATAAACTCCAAGCCATCAGAACGATATTGATAACATGGCTGGGACACAGCAGAAGTGTTGGTATCCTACAGTCATTTTAAGGTTGAGATTGTAATATCTCCTTATGCCTTTTCGGAATGGTGTTAGTCTTAGCACTGGTATCAGATGCATTTCTATATTGCAACATGCCATAGCTTATTAGTAGCTCCCTGTGAAGTGTGCCCTAATTATTGAAGACACTGAAGTGTGCTTCTGGTGTTGCCCTTGGTTAAAGAATTTCCCTCCCAGGATCTAAAGCTGGCTGTTTTAATCAAGCAGGGCTTCACTATGATATGAACCTTCTAAGCTGTCTCCATTTACTTCTGCATCTTCAGCACTATGGCTGGCAGAGAGTAATCTGCTGCTAACCTTACATTGTATCCTTCAGCCAATGATGTTTCAGCTTATGTGATAGGATGCCTTTGGAAGCATTTGACTCTAACACCCTGTCCAAGTATTTAGAAGAGTGTTTTATACTTTCTCTCTTTTTTTTCCATAGCCCTGATCACTTTCTAATACATAATTTACCTATTTTACAAGTTTGACTGCCTTTCACACTTTCTAGACTGTAAACTTCACAAAGGCAGTGAGCTCTCTTTAGTTTCTTCAAAGAGGTAACCTTACTAACTAGAATAGTGCTTGGCATGTAGCTGGTTCCCATACATAATTGTGGTGCCCATTATATTTGGCATAAGCTGAGCTATGCCCTCCCTACTCCCGGCTGTGGCAATGAAGCCTAAATGTTCCAGGATTTCATATTTCTTCAACAATTGCCTTTCCCCAAGAATACCATTTCATTGAAAAGTTTGCCCTTAAACGTGGGCCCTGGTTACGACTGACACTGTAGCTAAGGAAGCACTGAGGCAACTGCTTCCTTAATATAAGTATGTAGCCCTACCTAGGCCATGTTTGAAACCAAATTTTTAATAGTATAGGGTACTCTGGGTTAGGGTATGTCAAATTTGGACTGCTATAACAAATTACCATACAGTGGGTGGCTTAAACAACAAATGTTTACTCCTCACGTTTTTGGAGGCTTACAGTCAGAGATGAGGCTGCCAGTATGGTCAGGTCTGGTGAGCGCCCTCCTCCAGATTGCATGCTGCCTACTTCATGTTGTATCTTCATATGGTGGAAAGAAAGTAAGAAAGCTGTTTGGGCTTCCTTTTGTAAGGTCACTAATCCCATCATGAAGGCTCCACTCTCATGACCTGATTACCAAAGGCCCCACTTCCTACTGACATCATTTTGGGAATCAGGATTTCAACATATACATTTTGGAGAGGGGGGACACATGCATTCAATCCACTGTAGGGTAGACCAGTATGAGGGCAGAAATAATATTTTCAACTACTAGAATACCATAGATGTTACTGGGGTCCACACTAGTCCCCTTCCTTGCATATAGAGGTAAATTATTTTACCTGAATGGCATAAAGTTGGTCATGGACTGCTGAGATCTTCCTGCAAACATAAAGAACTGTTAGATACCCTTGATTATTGGAAACTCTCTCACATTAGGATACTGAGATAGAATCCTTTCTTCACTTGCTGATGACATAAAGTTCCACCTCTGTACAATCAGGTGCATTTCTTAAGGAGTGCCATGGATCCAAATTCAGAGACCAGAGGCTCATACAAGTCCAATCTAGAGCAAAGTTCACAGTATATTTCAAGTATATATAGTTACTGAGCTTAGAGATTTAAATACTAACCTGTAAAAGAACATTTAGAATAACTCGTTTCTCTGTGTTAGAATACCCAAGATCACCATCCAGAGGAGATTCTAATACCCTGGAAATCCAATTTCATGAAACATTACAGAAAGGGTAGTGATCTTGAGTGGTATGTACTCACTAACACTAGAAGGGTCCTCTGTTCTTTGCCAAGGCCAACTTTGAAGAGGTCATTTTGCATTCCCTTCTTTGGCTTTTCTGAATTGAACCTGCAACCATTCATCTTTTTAATCAAGCTACTAAAGTAGAATGGAACTCTGCAGTGATTTAGGATGGCCGGTCCTAAATGAGTAATTATTATGAGCTTTCTGTATGTAAGAAGATAACTTTGCACTGTTCCAGTCTTTCAGATAAACAAGTCATGAAAAAAAGAAACCACTTGCTTGGGATTGCAGTTAAACTGTTAACACTTTGGCTTGTAAAATTAAGTGATGGATTGAGTTGGAAAATAACCAAATTTCACTAGAGGTTAGCAACAAAGCTCGTCACTGGAGTAATCACAGAACTGACAGCCAAGAACTCCCTTCTGCCAGTGAAGTGAGAGTGAGGTAAACGGTTTACATGAATTTATTCCCCATTCTGTGTGGAAGACAGAAACTTCAGGAAGCTTTGAAGCCAGGGAATATGCTATGGAATCTTTGTACTCTAATTGTAGCAGTTTGTTAGCCATCTGAGACTGTAAGGGCCTGAGAAATCTAACAATGTCTTATAAATCTTTACCAGACCAAATGGTATGGTACAGAAGATAAAATCAAGAATCCAAGAATGAGAGATGTAACAGAAAGAACATGTAACTGTTGATTTTTATGAGCCAGCTACACTCACACATGTGTGGTGGGGAGAAGGAACTCACCTATGTAAGCTGTCAGATATTGAGGGGAATCATAGATGTATGCATCATCCTCTTGCTCTTGGCTTGGCTGATCGTTTTGGGCTCTGGTCAGTTTCCTACCCCTTAGACTGATGTCTAAAGGGACAAACTGATGAAGTTTTAAAGCACAATTATAATGTATATTAACATAATTTAATTATATTGAAAAGCAACTTGAACATTACTTGAGTTATATGATACGTATTTCTTACTGTTAACATTCTATTTTAAAGTATATATATATAATATATATATATAATATATATATAATATATAATATATATATAATATATATATTATATATATATATATATATTCAATGTGTACTACTAATAATCTTTACTTCTGTTAAGGTACTAAGCTAGTACCTTAACAGAATATCACTTAATATCAAAGTGAAAGATTTTTATCATCCACACAACTAGCTCAGTTGATTGAGATGTAGTAGGTTTGAATGAAAAGTGTTAATAGATAGGTGAGGGTGTTATTTTAGTTTTGAGATCTACCATAGAACTCACTGATACAGTAGTGATCGTCTTTCTTTGCAATCAATCAGTCAATTAAATAGCATATACTAAGCTTTGTTTTGCTTCTTTCATTATTTACTTGATATTTAAACAAAATTGTCTGATTCTAGGAAATCTTTCAAAAATGTAAGTAAAATAAGTACCCTCTAGTGTCTGGGGACAGGTGTAAAGAATTGATTTGCATCATTTTATTTGGAAAATTTAGATTTAAATATGGTGATTAAAAAATCATTCAATTCATGTATTCATTTATTCTTTAAGAAGTGCAATAGATGCCTGTAGTATTCCACGGGGGTAATAAATTGAGTCAGAAATTGTTCTTTCTCAGCACGAATTGTATTCTAATAAGAGATATGACCATGTAAACAAGTAATTACCCTGCCTACGTGGTAAGTTAGATAGAGTGGTATGCTCAAAAAAAAAAAAAAAAAGAAAAGAAAAACAAGGTCATGAAGAACCTAGGGGTGAGACGGGAATAAAGACACAGACCTACTAGAGAATGGACTTGAGGATATGGGGAGGGGGAAGGGTAAGCTGGGACAAAGTGAGAGAGCGGCATGGACATATATACACTACCAAAGGTAAAATAGATAGCTAGTGGGAAGCAGCCACATAGCACAAGGAGATCAGCTCAGTGGTTTGTGACCACCTAGAGGGGTGGGATAGGGAGGGTGGGAGGGAGATGAAGAGGGAGGAGATATGGGAGCATATGTATATGTATAACTGATTCACTTTGTTGTAAAGCAGAAACTAACACACCACTGTAAAGCAATTATACTCCAATAAAGATGTTAAAAAAAAAAAGGAGCCATAGATGCAAAGAAAGGGAAAGAAAGGAAAACAACCTAATTATGGAAGATCAAAGAGAAGGTTAGGAATAAGAGGCTTGTCAGCTTGCCATGTTGGAGAAGAAGGGCTGTGTGAAACAAGTTCTGAGATTTCTAATGTATAAATAGCAACTCTCCAGGGCCACCAGTTGGGGAAGGAGTCATACTTACATGTGACAGAATTTGAAGCACATGACATAATTTAATTTGTGTTTATCACCATACTAGTTTGACAGAAATGAATCACTTTGATCCTTTTATAATTCTTCTGAGCATTGATTTAGAAATTTGGTTACTTCAAGTGTATATTTATTACATTATAATAAGCTTTATCTAGTCCACAATTTTTTGCAAACAGTGACTGAGGCAATAGCCTTTTTTCATAAAAATAAAATTTCAAATTTTGCACTGTTTCCTACCCCTCACAAGGGAAATAGATTATTATGGAAATGAGAACCAGAAATTATTGTATTTTTTTTGAATATGTCAACAAAGTCTAAAGTTTATTGTACAGCCTTCCCAGGTAGGGCTGGAAAATTTAGCATGTCAGTCAACATTATTGAGTGGGGACTGCTATGGTCTGAATGTTTCTGTCCCCCCCCCAAATTCACATGTTGGAATCCTAATGTCCTATACGATAGTGTTAGAAAGTAGAGCCTTTGGGAAGTGATTAGTTTATGAAGATGGAGTTACTTATGATGGGATTAGTGCTCTTATAAAAGGGACCCCAGAGAGCTCCCCCGCTCTTTTTCGACCACATGAAAATACAACATGAAGTAGGCAGTTTGCAACCTGGTAGAGGGCCTTCACCAGAACGTGATCATGCTGGCATCATGACCTTGGACTTCCAGCCTCCAGAATTAAGAAATAAATGCTTATAGTTTAGAAGCTACCCAGTTTATGGTATTTTGTTATAGCAGCCCAAATGGACTAAGGTAGAGGTGAACAAAGTTTGCTTAAATAAATTCAAATTAAATTTGGATTGAGCAAATAATTTTTCAGTTTATTTGGTAAGAAAAACTATAGATGCAGTTTTGAATGGCAATCTTAACTCAGCTGTGTACACAACATAGAGCAGTTCTCTTATGTAAAACAAGCAAATAAAAGGAGATACCAAATTTGTTGTTATGAACACCTGCAGAGCCAGTTAAGAGGAGGTGTTACAATTACAATGGTTAACATTTACTGTGTATTTACTTTGTATCAGACATTCAAGTAACAGAAATGCTTTACATTTAATCCACACAAATATAATGGAACTGCTATTATTATACCCACATTATATATAAGAAAGTATCAAAGACCGAATCTTTGTTTCTTCCAGTATGTACAGTTAATTCAGTAATCTTTCAGGTAAGCTCTTCGTCTTTAACATCACCTTCCCCGGGTAACATCTGTGTGTCTCCTGGGGAGGAAACCTACGTATGTAAACTTGTCGCTATTCAGAGGTGGGGGGGGCGGGGCTCTGAGATACATGTTCGTCCTCGGGTCCTTGCTTCAGCTACAGATTTTTTGTTTTGGGGTTTTGTTTTTTGGTTGTTTTCTTGTTTTTTTGTTTTGTTTCGTTTTGGGTTCCTGACCTCTTGAGCTGGTATCTTTAGATAAACTGCTGGTGAATATATGGTTCGTACTCATGACTTGATCAGGGACAAGGGACTCTCATGTTGCCTCAGCTCCATCTCAATTACTGCCAGTGCTGATGCCTTCTCAGAGTTAACTACATTTTCTGTCCTACCCCTGGATTGACCTCTCATCAAGGGAGCCCCTATAGCAAGCCTAATGGCCAAAGCTGCTTTCTGCTTCATGAGACATGTGTGGATTTCTGGGGCATTGCACCTTCCCACCCCACACGGGAGTCAGAGACAGCAGGGTAATACTAACTCCGGTTCTCTTTTGTACTAACTGTGCCACACTGATTTTTTCTTCACTGTCTTAGGTTGATGCCTAACTTCTATCTATAGAGTCCCTTACCCTGTTCACACACAGAGCACACACAATTGTGAGGTCTAATTTCTCTGATTTCAGCCTTCCTCTCAACCCTGGAGAACCTCTCACTCTATTATTTTAGCCCAAACTAGGAAGTCATGCTGTATAACTATGCATCCTGGCAACTCCATAATTCTCATCTCTCTTCTGATTCACTCACCTCCATGGGAGAAGGGGTAGATTATCTACTCTCTTCCTCTCTGTGATTCCTCATGTCAATTTTTCCTCCATTCCTTCACTCAAATTCTTCAGCAAAATAGAATTTTAGAGATCTGGGTTATTTTTATTTCTTTTTCTTCTCTGACTGACGTGGCTAGAACTTCCAAAGCTATGCTGAATAAAAGTGGCAAGGGTGGAGATCCTTGTCTTGTTCCTTACTTTAGAGGAAATGCTTTCAGTTTTTCCACCATTGAGAATGATGTCAGCTGTTGGCTTGTCATATATGGCCTTTATTTTGGTGAGGTATGTTCCCTCTATGCACACTTTCTGGAGAGTTTTTATCATAAATCGATGCTGAATTTTGTCAAAAGCTCTTTCTGCATCTATTGAGATGATCATATGTTTTTTATTCTTCAGTTTGTAATGTGGGAACTCTACTCAGTACTCTGTAATGATCTATATGGGAAAATAATAAAATAAATAAAAAAGAGTGGATGTATGTATATGTAGAATGGATTTATTTTGCTGTACACCAGAAACCAACACAACCTTGTAAATCAACTATACTACAAAGAAATTAATTTAAAAAATAGAGTTAGTTCAGACTTCGGATTAGTAGTCTAAGCACAGATCCACCTCTCGATTATCCTGAGGCCTTCAGAAACAGATAAACCTTCTGGCGCCTCTTCTCACCTGTAACCTCAGATTGCTGGACTAGAAATCCTATAGGCACCTTCAGGATATAATAATATAAGATTCTGAGATGTCTAAAACGCTTTTACTGGGGGAAACAAAAGGTCCTGTGTATTTAAACATCAAAACTAATCTGCCCTTTTAAAATTTCTCCATATCTTTATGAACACATTTGAGAAAATCATTTGTAAAATATGCTTTCTTTTTGTAATACTTAGTATTAAACATAAATGCCCCTGGCCATAATATAAAGTTATTCTACAATTGATTTATGGGCTTCAGAAATAGGACTACTGTTGGGTTTTTAAAACATGTCAATCTCTTATTTCAAGAAAGCAGGCATTTTTCAGCCTAGTGAAATATTTTTCCTGTAGTTACATAACAGCAAACTTTGTATATGTGCTCAAGCTAATCTACTCAGTGATTCCATACATGGTTACTGAGTGAACAACTCAATTAATGAATAACTCATTGCATATATCTTTGCGTTACAAATGTCAATTTTATTCTTGTAATCATGGTTACCAAGTGCTACTGCAAATCTTAAAGAAAAACATTATGGCTCATGCCTTGTACTATTCTTTCAAAATTGTTTATTTTAAAGGAGTGTATTCCTATAGAAATATTTTGGACTGTATTACATAATGTGCTCACGTTACAGGAGTTTTATGATTTGCACTGAGCAGAGGAAATTGTATACTCTCACATTAATGGTGACATCTTTCATTTGTTCTTTAGTGCTTCTACTTTAAAACATGTTTGTTCCTAAAGCTGTGGAAGATGTGTTTCTTCTTATTTCCGCACTATTTCATAGCAACATTTGAAATAGGCTGATGGGGTTCACATTTTCTGATAATGTATATCAAGGTATGCTGGTAAGCAGTGTAAGGGTTGCATATCTAGTGCTATAGTACCATGCAGGAAAGGAAGGAAGCCAGAACATTCTGGCTGAACTGTTGTATAACAGATGTTTGAGTTCTGATTTGTCAGGTTTATAAATAAGGTTTAGGCTGGCCTTAATCTGGAGAGAAAACTCTGCACACTTGGTGTAGACAAAGCCCATATATAGGCATCCAGAGACTTAGGAACAAATTCCAAGGCAAACACTGTCCCTTAATTTAATTTATTATTGCATTGTGTTAGCAGTGATTCAAAATTCACATGATGTGTTATGCTGGTTTTGTCAGGCAGCTAATAACTTACATGTCTAAATGGTATCTGTTGAAATAAACTTGGATTGGATGTAGAACTTAGCTGCCAATTCACAGTATTTTAGTTTTAATTGTGTCACACTGAAAATAAGTAATGAGTGAGCTGTTCATGGTCTTATAATGGACTGCAGGCCCCACTACCATGTAAACACAAGTTGCTTCACTCATCACTCAGAGGACATCCAACCTGATTGACATAAAGGAATATTTTCTACTTTTATTTACTTTAAGTGAATTAAGAAAAAGGACTGACTTTACAATATGAGGCAGATGGTCTTATTCCTTCCTGTTTTATAAATATTAAGGTACCATATATAATTATCTCTTTTTATTAATAAACTGCTGAGCATTTCTATGCAATAAAATTATTTACATTAGGTTTGGAGTTTCAAGTTCTATATTTCCTTCTTAAGTTCATTGCATGTTATTTTAAACAATGTATTTTAAGAAAAAATATTATTTTGTCTGTTTTCAAAACAAAATTATATTTAAATAAGCATGAAATTCACTTCACAAATATTTCCTCTCAGTTACGATGTACTCACTTTGACTTCTTAATAAGCTCAGATTTTTAAGTGCTTGATGTGTGGGAAATTGTCAATACATAAGTGATTGATTTTTGCCCAATGCTCTTTTTCAATGACATATGAGAGAGTAATGATCATAAAATATATTGCCCTACCATTATGGTCTTCCCAAGCTCATCGTTTCTTGACATTTCCTTACAAAATTTTTCACCTTCACTTTTAGTTCCTTCTTTCTTTTTTTAGTTCCTTATTTGCCCTTTATTTTCATTCACATGGCCTCTTTTGGACATCAGTTAGTTTTTGAGCACTGGTCATTTGGATGACATTTTTATATATTTTATGTTCACATGTGAAATGCATGTTTGAATTTGAAAAACACACACCCACACACACAATTACTGAACAATCCATGGCAGCAAAACTTTTTACTCAAAAGTCCCTTAATATGTCACTAATTTAATTTACACAAACTTTTATAAATTTAGCAAAATATACCTTCTCAAAAATAGAATAGTCTACAGAGAATAAAACTGATTTAAAGATGCTTTTTATTGGATTCAACCAAAAGAAACATTCATGAAGTGACACGAATAAGAAATGTTTCATTTGTTTTTGTTTCAGTTTACCAAAGTATCACTTCATTTATGCACACATGTTTTAGCATGGACTCTCAGACAGTCTGCTGGACGGACAGCCTAAGGTGGATAAACTGTGCTCCTTTTTCCAAGTCTAGATACGTTATGGGCCCATCAAGGGTCTTTCTGCTTGGTGTTGCTTGCACCAGTGCCAATAGAAGGAGGAGTTTGGCTCAGAAGCAAAGGAAAGCTTTATTCTCTGACCCGAGAATGGAGAGGAGAAAGCTGGCCCTAGACCACACGCTCTCCTGAACAGGTCGTGGGCGGGGCTGCTTTATAAGGATCCCCTCGGCAGGGAGAGGAAGGGGCGGAGTTCTCTCAGGGCTGCTGCGGCTGCACTGGATTGAGCGTTGTGCACAGCTTCTGCACGTGGTCCCGAAGGTGAGGTAGGTATTGGTGTATCCGGTTCACGTGAGGAACTCCAGTCTGAAGGGCCGGGTGTGAGGTCTGTGCATGCAGCACCGTATGAGCAAGTGAGACTAGACTAAGCACCAAGGAAAAAAAAAAAACAAGGTTAGACTTTATTACCTAGATCCTATTTTTATTCCCTGGGAATTGTTCATGGGCTTTGCCAGTGGCAAATCTCCCCTCTGTCTTTTATCCTGTTCCTCATTCTTGAGGAGCAAAGATCTGTCTTCTGTAACTGTTCCCTGCTGATTTTAGTCCCGGTCATAACCTCAGGGAGGGCAGCAGAACTTCTCCTTCGAACTGTTTTGTTGTCTGCACACCTCAGCCCTAACTCTTCATCTCCCTGAGCGACCACCACTTGTCTAACCTTCTGGAGACAAAGGACACCAGACGATTTAGGAATTGTGGCCCAAATATTAGCAAGAATAATGGTCACCTGTCAAATTTTTTCCTAAAAATGAAGTTATCTAGGTCCTTTGCCTGCAGGGAAGTGTTCCCTGATGTCGAGGCTCACTGCAGGGCTGAATCTCCCTGGTCACACTTATCTTGTTTTTTGTTTTGTTTTGTTTTGCTTTTGTTTTTTGTGCAGTCTGTGGGCCTCTCACTGTTGTGGCCTCTCCCGTTGCGGAGCACAGGCTCCGGACGCGCAGGCTCAGCGGCTATGGCTCATGGGCCCAGCCGCTCTGCGGCATGTGGGATCTTCCTGGACCGGGGCACGAACCCATGTCCCCTGCATCAGTAGGTGGACTCTCAACCACTGCGCCACCAGGAAAGCCCCACTTCTCTTGTTTTTTGGAAGCAAAGCTTCAGGTCAGAGAGAGGTTCACACGAGCAGTCAAGGGGTTCCATTGTCCCAGGTTGTGTCTCTGGAGTTTGGGGCTTGGAGGCCTCTTCCCTCAAGTGTGATGTGCCCACAGAGTGATCCCTGCAACCTCAGGGCAGAATGGGCGGTGAGGATCACCAGGTGGGGTCTGTTCCATGTAGGAGTGAATTGACCCTGCAGCTGCTGGTTTCCCAGGTGTTTAGGTGTACCCAGTCTTCTGGCTGCAAGGGCTAGAGGGCCAGGTTGGTGGGTGTGGGCAGCACCTGGTTACTGATTCCGTGAGAGTTTCTCCTACCTGGAAGGCACACTTGAGTTGTTCCATTTCAAGGGGGCTCAGGTGTCCCTTCTCTTGAGCTTGGGTAATGGGTCTACCATCCATGAGTTCAAATGAGCTGAACTTTAACTTATCTCTTGGAGCTAACTGCGTGCAGAGCAGAGGAACAAGGAGTAAGTTAACCCACTTTTCTTGAGTCTCCTGGCATAACTTGGCTAAGGTTCATTTTAAAGCCTGATTGGATCTCTCTACTTTCTTTGATGATTGGGGGTCTCCAGGCTGAGTGCAAGGTCTATTTTTTGCCCGGGGAATTTGGCATCCCTTTTGTCACTTGAGACTGGAATGCTAGGTCGTTATCACTTTGTAGGGATCCTGGGAGCACAAATCTGGGGATTTTTTTTTTTTTTTTTTTTTTTTTGCGGTACGCGGGCCTCTCACTGTTGTGACCTCTCCCGTTGTGGAGCACAGGCTCCGGACGTGCAGGTTCAGCAGCCATGGCTCATGTGCCCAGCCGCTCTGTGGTATGTGGGATCCTCCCGGACCGGGGCACAAATCCATGTCCCCTGCATCGGCAGGCGGACTCTTAACCACTGTGCCACCAGGGAAGCCCTGGGGATTATTTCTTTTAGTAATATTTTAGCTACTTTGGCTGCCATTTCACTTCTAGTGGGAAACGCTTCTAACCATGTCCCCCAGCACCAAGAGATACCTAAAACTGCCTGAAGTTCTTGGCATGACAGTGAAATCAACCTGCCAGTCTTCCCCAGGATATGCCTCTCAGATCTGAATGGGCCTTATCTAGGGGCCTCTGGGGTGTGGGGGGATTCTGTGCAGATGGGGCATGTTTCAACTATCTTATTATGCTTTTCATCCCAGGAGTTACTGTGACCTCAACTAACCAATTATATTGGGCTTCCTTCCCATAGTGAGTTCCTTGATGAGCCTCCCTAATGGCTTGACAAGCTGCAGTTTGGGGAAAGAAGTATTACACATGTTCATTAATTAGTCACCCATGGCTTCCTAGATCTCTACTGAAGCCCCATTTCTGGACTTTGTCTAATTCTTCCTTTGTATAGACTAGGGAGTAATTGGTTGGGTTTGGCCTCTTAGTATGAGGGGTAATTGTCAAGTTACTTTGGGCCACCCTTTTGGCAGTTCTGTTCCCTTTGTTGTTTTCCTTTATTACCTCTGCATTCCCTTTTTGATGACCCCTACAGTGAATCACAGACACTTTTTTTTTTTTGGAAGCTGCACTGCTTCTAGGAGTTTTAGTATGTTTATGCCATGTTTCACCTGCTTATTCTCTGCAGTAACCATACCCCTCTCCTTCCAAATACCCCTGGGTGCATGTAGGATGGCATACACATACCAGGAATCTGTGTGAACATTTAAGATTTTCCCTGTCCGGAGCTTTAAGGCCAGGTGAGGGCTATAAGCTCCACCTTTTGGGCGGAAGTTCCTGGGGGTAAGCTTTGTGCCTCTATGAGTGTGGTTTAGGCAATTACTATGTATCCTGCCAGGCTTTTCTCTCTCTCATAAAGCTGCTCCTGTCTGTGAACAATTCCTCCTCAGCATTTTGGAGAGGCTCACTTCCTAAGTTAGGGCAGTTGGGATAGATCATGTCTGTGGTTTCTACACAGTGATGCTCCGGGGTCCCATTTCTGTGGGTAGCAGGGTGGCAAGATTTAGCCTGTGACAGTTTTTTATGGTAACCACTGGGCTTTCTAAAAGCATAACAGGAACTTGAATCAGCCATCTGGGGGAAAGTCATTCTGTTCCCTTAGAGCTTACTTCCTCGTAAGTCAGTAAAGCCTCCTGGTGTGGAGTCCATGCATAATGGTTGCCTGACCAAACGTTAACTTTTCAGCCTCTTTTAGCAGGGTTGTAGTAGCTGCTACTGCCTGTAGACAAGGAAGCCAGCCCTTAGCATTTTGATCTAATTGTTTAGAGAAATAAGCAACCACCCAAGTAAGGGTCCACGTTTTTGAGCTAATACCCCAAGGACAATTACCCTTCTCTCATGAATATAAAGGTCTAAGGATTTAGTTAAATCTGGGAGGGTTAGGAAAGGGGAATGAAGTAATGGCATTTTTAATTCTTGAAAGGTCCTTTCACATTCTGAATTCCATTCAAAATTATCATCTTTCCTTTCAACTTTTCATATAGAGGCTTAGCTAGATAGGGATCCAGATATAGCAAAACCTGGCCATCCCCAGGAAACCCGTAAGCTGTCTGCTAGTTTTAGGAGAGGCAAGGCTGCAAAAGGCTTCCTTCTTTTCCTGTGGTAGGCTTCTGTGACCTGTGAGAATGAAGCCTAGGTGGGTCACCCTAGTTTGTGATATTTGGGCCTTTTTCTTGGCCACCTTATATCCTTTATCAGCTAGGTGGTTCAGAGTGGTTACAGTACTTTCGTCAGAGGTCTCCTTAGTGAAGCTAGCAGTCAGAATGTCATCTACATCCTGGAGGAGGGAAGCCTCCTCCAGGATGTAGATTTTTTAGGTCGTCTTTAGCTAAAGTTTCCACAAAGACAATGGGGGTGTTTTAGAATCCTCGGGGCAGGACTGTCCAGTGGTATTGTTAATGGAATACAGAGGAAGGCATCTTTTCAATTTAATACACATTACCGGGTGCTGGTGGACAGTAGAGTCCCAGCAGGTTATAGGAATTGGTAACTACTGAATGTATATTTTTGGTGGCTTCATTGACTGCCCTGAGGTCTTACCATCCAGTATTCCCCATCAGGTTTCTTTATGGGGAGAACAGGGCTATTACAGGATGATTGGCATAGTCCAGTAAGGGTGGTCAATTAGGCCCTGTATAACAGGGGCAGTGCCCAATAAGGCCTCTCAATGGAGAGTGTACTGTTTTCCGTCGGGCCATGGATGTCCAGGGTTTAGATGGACTATCACAGGACTGGCTCCCATAGCTTGTTCCACCCAACCCTAGGCCCCGACTTTAAGATTTACTCCTGGGAGATCAACCTGCTATGTACTGGGAGGTTTGTCCTCAGCCATTAACATTATTATCTTGTGCTCCCTGTCTAGTGGAACAACAGTCTTCAGTCTGTCTCCCATTAGGTGGATAGTAACTCCCAATTATATAAGATATCTCTTCCTAGCAGGGGTATAGGACATAGGGAACATGTGGGAAGGAATGGGTGAGAATATGTTCATCCAATTGACATCCTAATAGCTCTATGAATGCCTGTTCTTAGGCCTTCCCTGATACCCCCATAATTTTACAACTCTTGTGACTGAGTTTGCCTGATCTGATGTTCAGAACCAGTTAAGTGGCAACAGTGTTGACTAAGAATTTGACGGGCTTTTTTCCTATGTCCAATGTCAGTCTGGGCTCCTTGGGGGTCAATTGGAGTGCCAGTTTAGGAGCCCCGTGGCCCCATCATTCTTCATCTATTTGGACCATCTGCCCTTGAGAATAGTAACCAGAATCTGCCATTTCCATCCCCCTTTGAGGGAGTGAGGGCATTCTTCCTTCCAGTGTCCCTCTTGTTTACATATGGCACACTGATTGGGTCCTAATTTCCTTGGCTTGCTATCCCGGCGAGCCAGGGGTCACTCACTGGAGTTGATAGTCTCCATGGGTGTTTAATTCAGATTCCCGTGTCAGCCAGTTGATATTGGAGGGCAACAGCCACTAGGCAGTCTTGCTTCTTGGCCTTTTTATCCTCTGACTTTTCCTCCTCTACATCTCACTTACTAAACACGTGGTAGGCAACCTCCACCAGGCAGGTGGTAGGGGTACCTGGCTGTATTTTCAGTTTCTGAAGTTTACACCTAATGTTGAGGGCAGTTTGGGAAATGAAATACCACCTCAGGATTGCATTCCCTTCCAATGACTGAGGATTATTAGTATAGAATCGGAGGCATTCCTTGAGGCTCTCTAAGAATGCAGAAGGGTTTTCCATTGGTTGTGATTGACTGCCTTTTTCTTATTCCAACTGACAGGTTTCTTTCCTGCTGCCTGGATTCCCTTTAGGATCATAGTTTTATAATTGGGCAGCCTCTATTTTCCACCCCTTTCTCCATTGTGTCAGTTGTTATCTGAGACTGCTTGATTCTCTGTCTGAAAATAGCATGACCTGCATTGTTTTTGGTCTCTTTGTCTGCTTCCTCTTGGGCTTTTAAAAGGATTATGGCCGTTTCTTCCCCTGTTAGGAGTACATTGAGGAGGCTCTGGATCTCAGCCCAGGTGGGGTCATGGGTCTGAAAGATTCCCCTAATTAGATTCAGGAACTCTTTGGATCTTCCCTCAACCCTTTATTATGACTCTTCTAGTTATACAGATCAGAAGTGGTAAATGGGACAGGTATCTGTGTGAGCCCTTCTCCATCAAGAACCTGCCTCACAAGGAGTATTTTCCTGGCAGGTTGTTGGACACTGGCTGGTAATGAGTCCCATTTCATATACTTACTGGACAGGGTTCTGGGAGACGGGACTGGTATGGAAGGGACTCCTTGGGCCTGTGACCCAACTCGGGCTATATGAAGCAAATGGTTAGGGAGGGAACAGTAGGAGGAGCGTTAGGGAGGAGATCAAGAAGGTCATCAGGGAGCAGGTCAAGGACTGGTGGAAGGCTTAGTCTCCTTTGCTATTACCTCAGTGGAGGAGAGCCCACAGCCATTTTAAAGGCCTGTGCTCTGATATAAGACCATAAAAAAAAAACTAGACATAAGGAATTTCATCCCATTACTTTTGTCTCTGGCATAGCAGGTCCAATTGCAAAATGATGATATAATTTAGAGATCCAACTACTGAGGGGACAGTTGGAGTGATTTGTTGGCATGCAAATCCTACAAAATTTGATCCAAATAGATTTTGGTTTGGGAAATTTGGAGCCAGCATTAAACTGTTAATTGATGCCTCAATGACCAAAAAGGGAGGCATCCAAGTGCCCAAACCTTAGCCATCGTCCTGCTGAAGCTTGAGCATATCTGTAGTCTAGTGGGTGAGTGCAGGCAGAAGGGCCACAGTCAGTCCCATCTGGGTTGTCAAAAATTTGTTACCAGTCCCCTCTCCCAAACCTCCAATGAGTTGATCCCCAATAAGAGTCCTTCTTCTTGATGTTGCTTGTGCAAATAGAAGAGATCAAGTTTGGTTCAGAAGCAAAAGAAAGCTTTATTCTTTGATCAAAGAATGTAGAGGTGTGAGCTCATGTTCTAGAGTACACACTCTTTGCAAAAGGCCATTGGTGGGGATGCTTTATAGGATTCTTGTCAGCAGGGGAGGGGGTGACATTCTTGCCTGTTGGGCACAGCTGTGTTGCTCAGGGCATCCAGATCAGAGTGCTGGGTGCAGCATTTCTGCACAGGGTCAGCCAACTGAAGCGTCAGGTGCAGCAATTTCACACTGGGAATTCTGGTCTGAAGTGCCAGGTGCAAGCCTTATGCACAGAGTACCCTATGAACAGGTGAAATTAGACTAAGCACAAAGGAAAAAAAAAAGGTTAGACTTCATTACACAGATGCTATTTTTATTTCCCAGGAATTGTTGTGGGCTTTGCCGGTGATATATAGTCTGGTGGAGAAACAGATGTGTGAACAAAATTGAGTATATGTTAATTGCTACTGGGAAATAGTACAGAAACTCAAAACAAACAACATTCCTCAGTTTTACATTAATTTTAAATAAAATAGCAATAAGTTGACTTGAACAAGGGAATATAAAGTTTTTATAAATTGCATATATTTATATAATTGCATATGAAGAATTTCTGCTTATTAAAAATTATAAAATACTTGTTAACATACATCACTGTAATATTTTAAGTGCTCTAAGAGAAAATACTGCAGGATTTTAGAAGACATTGAAGTGTGTGGTTTACTGCCTGGAGGAGGGCTCATATAAGTCTTTAATAGAAAGTAATAAGCGTGCCCTTAGAGGAGAAAAAGGAGAAGGGCACTATTGAATAAGAAAAAAACAATTCAAAAAGAAATAGGAAAATAGTGCCTATTTGCAGATTTTCTTGATATTTAACTATTGTGTGTGTTTTGTTTTGATTTGATTTTTCTCCCATACTTGGAATGTGGCAGGAAATAAAGTTGAATATCCAGTCATATCCAGTTTGTTAAATATCTTTCATGTCAAGTGTGAAAGTTTGGATTTTATCCTACTCAACGGGAAATATATTGTACTATGAATGATAAACGTGTTGGATTGTCACAACCCAGTGTTGACCACATTTTAATGTGCACATGGAACTGTTGGGAATCTTATTAAGTTATAGATTATGATTCAGTCAGTATGAAATAAAACCTGAGATCCTATATTAGAAACAAGCTCCTAATTGAGGTCAATGGTTTTGGACTGGCAACTACATTCTACATAGCAATGCTTAGCACCTGGAAGCTACTTAAAATAGAAAATCTTAGGCCCTACATCAGATATATTGAATCAGGATTTTCAGTAATGGGGCCAGAAGCAAATAAAAACAAAACACATGCATACATACACACACACACACACAAACACACACACCCTCATATTTTTCTGAGAAACCCAATACCTGACCTTGTTCAATTTTACAGATCACTCACTATACCAGACTAGCAGTGGTGAGAAATAAAACTAAAGCAATGAGGATGCAAAACAAAAGCAGATTTGAGAGATATTTAAAGGAAGAATGAGTTGAACTTTATGAGTTTTCTATTAATGAGAGGTGAGTGTGAGAGAACTTTAGATATTTCTGTTTTTTTCTGGCTAAATAGATTAAATAGATAACAATAGGATAATTTACAGTGAAGATTAAGCATGAGATAAGACAGCATATCTTGAGTTTTAATATGCTGACTTTGAGAAATATAAAAGGTTTTTTTTTTTAAGTAAAGAGGCATAATAGCTATTAGCAAATATGTTTCTAGACCTCAAAAATTGATGATAGGGAGATAATACATGTACATACACATTCTGTCTATAATTAATATATAGAAGATGGAATGGTGGGCAAATAGAAGCTGACTTTTGTTTGAGGGCTTATAATAGCCCAGATTATACTGGGCATTATTTATTTTTTAATGAAGGGTATAGGAAGTAGTTAAGATCACAGACACTGAGCACAAATGGCTGGATTCAAATCTGACTTCACCATATACATTGGACGAGTGACCTTTAGTAAGTCCTGACACCATCCTTTGCCTCAATTTTCTTATTGTTATAATAGGAATGAAAATATTTACTTAGTAGGACTGTTTAAGGATTAAATGAGATATTTTAGGTACACTACTTAAACCAGTGCTCTTCACATCGAAAATAGTATTACATATGTGCTCAAAGTAGAAGATTGTAGGGCTTCCCTGGTGGTGCTGTGGTTGAGAGTCCGCCTGCCAATGCAGGGGACACAGGTTTGTGCCCCGGTCCGGGAGGATCCCACATACCACAGAGCGGCTGGGCCCGGGAGCCATGGCCGCTGAGCCTGCGCGTCCAGAGCCTGTGCTCCACAACGGGAGAGGCCACCACAGTGAGAGGCCCGCATCCCGCGCAAAAAAAAAAAAAAAAAAAAGTAGAAGAAGGTATACAGAATTCCAAGAAAATAAAATAAGTAAAAGATTACTAAGAAATACAAATATTTAAGGTATATGTGGAAAAAGAGATGTAACCAAAAAGACTGAAATAGAAATACCATAATCAGAAAAGTGAGTCGAGAATAAATATGTAAGGGATCAACGAATGGGACCAGTAAAGAACAAAATAATCAGCAGTATCTCATCCTTTATTAAATCAAATAAAGAAATATGAAAATTGTTATTGAATTTGAAAACTAGAAGTTTGTGGTTGACCTTAGGAACAGCAAGCTTGTTAGTTGAATGGAGAATAAAGAGTAATTTGTGATAGAATAAAAAATGGGGACCTGGAATGTTCTTTTTTTAATTTTTTCTTTCTTCCCCCCCCCTTTTTTTGGGGAAATAATGTAATGAACCAAAGTAGAATATACCATAGTAATTTGAGAGACAAGAAGTGGAAAGATGGTTATTCTCTTTATATTATTTGGCTGTTCTGTTTTCTTTTTCATTTGTTTCATTTATTATTATTATATTTTTTTAGGATGGGAAGCTGTAGTGTCTATAGCTTAACAGGAAGGAGTCAATAGAAAGAGAAGCATTAAGGAGGTAGACCAGTTGCTCTTAAAAGGACCCATATGACCTAGCAACTGAGAGTTTATTTTCCTAACTTCGTACAGGAAGATTGAAGACAATTGAGTTCAAATACAAAAAAAAAGTACAATGATGAAAAGGAATTAAACGAAAATGTTTAACTTTGTCTTGGTAAACTTAGATGAAGCAATTTATTTAAAAAATAGTATTTTTAAAAAAGATATTTATTTATATTTTTGGCTGCATTGGGTCTTCACTGTTGAACGTGGGCTTTCTCTAATTGCGGAGAGCAGGGGCTACTCTTCTTTGCAGTGCGTGGGCTTCTCATTGTGGTGGCTTCTCTTGTGGAGGAGCATGGGCTCTAGGCATGCGGGCTCAGTAGTTATGGCACACGGGCTTAGTTGCTCCGGGGCATTTAGGATCTTCCCGGACCAGGGCTGGAACCCATGTCCTTGCATTGGCAGGCAGATTCTTAACCACTGCACCACCAGGGAAGTCCCTAAAAAATAGTTTTGATCAAATGTTCACAGTCATCAGAGTTCTGAAAATGTTTGATGATGGAGTATTTTCTCTCTTAAATGTTCCAAAAGTTCTGAATTTTATTGAACATTGTAGCAATTTAAAAAAATCAATTAGATCACACATAGACCGTTTTAATATATGGACATGAAAATTTAATAATAAAAAAGTGAGTAATTAATAAATTACATACATAATTTTTTGAAGTGGGTACAGTTTAAAAGTGGGTACAGTTTTCAATGAAAAAATGAGGAAATCATATTAATTTGATATAATCAGTAATTTATAAGAACCTTTTATAAGTAAGACTCTTTGAGAGTTTTTATAATTATTAGATATCTTAATTCTCTTAACTCCCTTGATGTGGAATCCAAAGGAAAAAATTTCTTGCTTAATAAATATTACAAGTCATCCTACAAAAATAAATCAGTGGCTTAAGTTATCTGTGCCTGTCTGTTAGAATTTTAAGTGAATTCAACTCTGCTTTGTGTCAGGCATGTAGTAGACTAATTAAGTTGTCAGTTTTAAAATTTCTGCAGGTGATAAACTGGCCATTTTAAATGCCACTGTTAAATATTGTATGAAATTACAGTGGGCTCTCTAGGTCCCTTGATGGAACTTAGAAATACCAATCACTTCATTCTATTTATAGTCCTGTAAATTAAGAAAGTCCCCTTTGAATATCTGCTATTTAATCTGCATGATTACTTAAATTACAAATATTAATTTAAGCTTTGTTATGATAGCAGGTACCTTTGTTAAAATGTTGTCTATGTTCTATTTTGAGAAGTAATTTTCATTTATGAATCAAATTATGGCTCCATATTTTTTCCTGAATTCCTGAAATTCTTTGTTGGTGACGCTTGTTTCACTGAAGCAGAAAACCTTAACATCTTTGACTTTTTTTCCCTTTTTCAGTAATGTTCTAATTGATCCAGAGATAACTCCTATTTTTACTTCTTTTGTTACATCCATTCCTACCTTTCCATGTACTTTGCCACCAGCCAACTCAGATACTCATCATAACATACCCTAAATTTTCCCCTAAATTCAATTTGTCAGTCATCCTATCTTCTGACTAATCTTTACTAAATGCCAATTTTGTCATGTTGGTTTCTATTTATAAATAATTAATGGACAGGGCTTCCCTGGTGGCGCAGTGGTTGAGAGTCCGCCTGCCAATGCAGTGGATACGGGTTCGTGCCCCAGTCCGGGAAGATCCCACATGTCATGGAGCGGCTGGGCCCGTGACCCATGGCCACTGGGCCTGTGCATCTGGAGACTGTGCTCCGCAACGGGAGAGGCCACAACAGTGAAGAGGCCCATGTACCGCAAAAAAAAAAAAAAAAACAATAATTAATGGACAAAAATTTAAGTCCAGAAATTTTACCATGGCATTTGAGATCCTCCAATGTATTTTCAAAACTATTTCTCCAATTATATTACCAATATTCTACATGAGATCAACTTCATCTATATTGATCTACTAATTATTCCCTGAATATTTCTTGAACTTTTTTGCCTTACCTGGAATGTCTACCCTCTTTCTGTCCTTTTATTACAACATCTATTCCAACTTTTTTTTCTAGTTTTATTGATCATAAAGCATTCTTGATCATAAATATCATAATGGTCATAATTGATAAACATCATCTTGTTTTATCATTCTTCTTTTTATGTAGTGTTGTTGCCTTACCAAATAAATTAGAAATACTTTGACATTAGGAATTGTAACTTATTATTTTTGTATACCATAGTATCTAAAAAGAGTGATTTGAAAAATTCATATATTCAATAAATACTTATTGATTTTGGTAAACAATTTTTAATTTACCCAACTCTACATTTAAGGTTATTATTACATGTATTTCTTTGAGGATAGTTCAAAAAAGACAGATTTATCATACCTCTAACTTTTCAGTCTATGGGTTTAAAATGATTTCTTACTTGAATGAGAATCTCTTGCGAAGATACTGACTATTCAATCCCAATTCTAATACAAAAATATGATTTATTGATTGGTTTTAAGTAATGCCATCATTTAATCAATAATGTTGCTAATATCAAGTGACTCAATCTATATAACATTATATCCTCAATTTTCTTCAAAGTTATTATATCTATTCCAAATACTTAAGAAGAGTAAAATATCAAAATTACATTTTTCAGCATCAGTGAATGCCATTCTATTTTTCGAATTTCACCCAATCCTATATAGAAATTTTGATTAGAAATATTTAATATATTTTTTCTAAATGACGTAAAGGCCCCACATCACATCCACTTTCATTTGTTGTGCCTAAATTGAAACATTAGAAATGAATGAGAGAGTAACTGGATAGATATAAAGATATCAGTCCTGCCCAGCTTTCTCTGAATACAACTTTTGGTGTTAGAAAATTGTTTCATTTTCTTCTGACATTTGGGTCCAAAATGAGTCTATTGGAGGTGGCCACAGGTCAGGAATGATCACAAGAAATGATGTTAAATCACTAGAGCAATGATTAAGGCATGACCTTAAATTTTAGTTCTTCAAGTTTTTCCTAATATGCACATGTCTTAATGTATCTGTAGAGGTCAATTAGAGCAAAGCTAGCCTTTGGGAAATGTATTAAACCAGAGAATTATATTTTCTTTTTATTATATACTTTTAACCCCTGATTTATAGCCATGTGCCCTGACACCAAAATGGCCATAAAAATATGGTCTTGATTAATGGGTGAATTGATAGTTTGTACTGAATTAAAAAAATTGCCAAGTATTTTAATATAAATTAACTAATTAATTTCAAGCTTAATTTCATTTTATTGCAATGAATGTAAGTTATTTATTATATCCATCAGCAAATCTGTGTAAAGTTGTTCAGAACAGTATTTGACTTTTAAAATGCTTACATCTTTCAAGTTTTGTCTTTTCTGTAAACTCCAAAGGTCAAAGGTGGGAATTACTTAAGTAATAACTGGCAGACATTCCTCAAAACCTCTGATATCTTTAAATTCAATTTAAGTCAATGAAGTAATTCCAAAATTTTATATTGTCAGTACTGTCAGTGTTCTGTACCTAGTGTACAATAAGCTCTTGGTAAGTGTTTGTTCACTATTCTGCCATGAATTTATATATTATCAGTTTAGGAGAAACAGAAGTGAGGGTGATAAGCTTTCACTTCTAAAAATACACATTTAGGGCTTCCCTAGTGGCGCAGTGGTTGGGAGCCCGCCTACCGATGGAGGGGACACGGGTTCGTGCCCCGGTCAGGGAAGATCCCACATGCTGCGGAGAGGCTAGGCCCATGAGCCATGGCCTCTGAGCCTGTGCTCCGCAATGGGAGAGGCCACAACAGTGAGAGGCCCGCGTACCGCAAAAAATAAATAAATAAATAAATAAATAATAAAATAGATAAATAAATAAAAATATCCATTTAAATATAGTAGAGAAGTGAATATTATTAATAACAATGTATGTTTCATTTGTTTAGTGAACATGTCTCTGTATCAAAGATATTTACTTGTTGATATTATAGATGAAACTATCCAAGAATGTTTTGTAAATTTATTGATATTTTAGTTTTATTTTGAAGATAGAATATAGCCAGTGATGGGGAGATAAGAGAAAGGGAGATGAAGGGAAAGGAAATATTTTGAGCAAACGCACATTGGTGAGGAAGTGTGAGTCAGTGGGGAAGTGGGGGATGATTAATTGTAGCTGTCTATAGCCACAAAAGCATTAAGGAGTAATTGGAAATAAACTTGGAAAAGTTAGTTTTCTTTTTATGAAAATGTGTATAATATTGATAATTAATTGGACAAAGCAAATGCACTTTGAAGATTTTTGAGTAGGCAGGTAAAATTGAACAGTTTTAGAAATGTATGCTTGCAGCAGCCTGAAAAATGCTCCCATAGGGAGAAACGTTGAAGAGATAAATGTCAGAAAAAGAAATATAGAATTTGATACATCACTATCTCAGATTAAAAGAAATATCTCAGGTTAAAATTAATGATTGCATGTATTAGGGAAACAGTGTTGTAAATAAACAAGAATGCATACAAGTAATATTTCAGAGGTTATATCCAAGACTTTACAATTGATTTGTGATAAACAAAAATGGAATAGTGAACAGTGAGCAAATTTTGGTGGAAGGGGAGGGGTTTAGTTTGCACATGGAGAGTTTGAAATTAAAATATGGTATTCAATTGAATGCTAGTTGAGGATTAGAAATTGCAGGATTAGACTTTGGGAAAGCACAGACTGAAGATCCAAAGAGAAAAGGAAGTTGATGCCATGAAATAAGATGATGTCTTAAAGGAAATAGTAAGAGGAGTGAAAAGAGAATGAGAAACTGAATCACAATTCCTTTTTTTCTTTCAACCATATAACCTCTTTTCTGACTCTTTCCCTTCTATCCATAAGTATGAGTAAACTTTCCCCAATTTATAAAATCCCTGACCACATGCCCAGAATTTTGGATCCCCAAAACCCTGTACATCTTTACAGATTCAAGTTTCTTAAGAGGACAATCCCAAATTCCTTGAGTTTTTCTGCAATTTGCCTCTATTGTCCTCATTACACTTAAACTAAGTTCATCAAGGGGATTCGTTACTTCTCAAAGAAAAATTCCTCTTCTGTCAATTCTCACTAGAATTGACATTGTTTATAGTAGACACTCTCTTGTTTCTTCTGGTTTTCTCCTTATTCTTTCTAAATTATTTGCTCTTCTTTACATGTTTCTCTCTGAAATGTTAGACTTACTAGAACACTTTTTGAGCCCCTATAATGTGCCAAGTACCCTCTGAGTGTTGATGAAATGATCAATAAAAATAGGACCAAGACCGACATGAGAGAAGATAGCCATGCAGCCTATCCTGTTTCTCAGGGAGGTTTCCAGAAAAAGAAGGAATTCATGAATCAAGTATGAGACGTTCAAGGAAATATTTTAAAGAGCTTAAATAGCGTGTTTGACAAGTTTTTCTTGAGAAATATTTTCTTCTGTTCTCAGATTTTTTTATTTCACATTTTATTTCTTTAAACATTGTCAACATAGCTACATTACATTCTTAGTCTAATTCCCTGTTTCGAAATTTCATGGGACTATTTCTCCTCTAGGTTATTTCAACTAATTCTTGCTCACAGTGTCTTATTTCACCATGTTTTTTATAACGTCAGAATGTGAGTTTAGGTTAAAGAGAGGTTCATTTATGAAAATCTCGGGGAGTCTGGACCTATTAGATAGCTCTTCTGAATTTTCTGAAGGGATTTTATGTTTGCTTCTGCCACTTAGCTGTGAGCCCTACATGTGAGAGGGCTTTTTATTTTAATTTTCAGCTTGGGGTTTCCCAAGGAACATGTATCTACAATTTTAAAATCCCAAACCTGGGATATGGCAGAACCATGGTTAACCGTTTTAAGAAGAAACATTTGTCCTTTACACAAGCCAGAAAAGACAACTATCCTTGTCATTCCCTTTTGTCAGTAGGCTAATTTATTCTATACCCTTCTTATACTAAGGGTGAATCTTATCCTTGTCTAGTGTTTGGTGGTATTCTGTAGCATCCCCTCTTCTAACCAAGCTTGGATCCATTCTCTGCAATCTGTGAGCCTTTCAGTTACTATGATCCACAAATTCCCAGTGTAGGCTTGTACTCTAATTTTTAGATTTTTCTTCATTTTTTTCCCCTTGAGGCACCATTACTTTCCTGAAAGGTTAGTTATGTATTTCGGGGGGAAATGGATGGTGGAACAGGGTTTTGAGGAGTGATAACACTATCTTTTCCACCATATTATTAGAAACATAAACCTTTTAATTTATGTTAAAACATAATTTTAATTATCTTCTAAAGTTTTAGGATATTCAGCTGTTTTATTTCAAATTTGACAACAAACTTTTTGAACATCTCCTCTATGTTATTGCCATTGCCCTGGTTACTTCACTTAACTAATTTATCATGTAGAAAAAAAAATGCTTATTCCGCTTTCCTTATGTAGTAGTACTCCCTCTCTTCCCTGTGTTTGTCTCCTTTCATGGAAATATTTTAGTAGGTAGTCAAAAACTATTTGACTTAAATTTTTAATTGTTGTAATAACAGTGTAGGATTTACTTTTTTTAAGCAAGTTTACAAAATTTGAGCAAAAATTTTATGTAGCTATTGTCCAATCTGGTAGTACACAGAATGCCTAGTCTGTGAATATGGAACAGCTGTCTATGAATTTGCTCATTTTCTTAACTAAAATTTTCAACATAGCTTGAATAAGTCCTGTATTTGGTTTGTTTGTAAGGTGCATAATAATATAATGTATATAATTCGTTAAACTGTATTTTACAAAACTTTCATTTCTCTTTACAGGTAATAAAAGCATAAGAGGGTAAATAGTTGCTATTTCAATCATGTGGTATAGACACCATGTATTAAAATCTTAGCATTCATGTTTAAAACCATAATTAATTTTACTCAAATATTTTTTTCAGCTCTTCTTCAAGTGACCATTTCACTTAGCAAAGTAGAGCTTAGTGTGGGAGAATCTAAATTCTTCACATGTACGGGTATGTATTTCTACAAATATTTTCAGATAACTTGTTTTATTCTTTATTAATAATAATATATTGACTAAATTTAAGTAGTTAAATGTCAATTCTCTAGAAATAAAATTGTATATTATCATTGGGCTTATAATGATTGGAAAAGTGTTAATGAACATATTTTACAATTAAACACTATGAATTTTATTTGTTGCTTTCAAGTTACTAATTTTGACTACTAAATAAAGTAGATTATGTATTTTGAAAATAACTTATCAAATATAGTGTATGCGTGATAACTTTTACATCCATTTAAATATTATTTCTATCTAAATAGTAACCTTAGTATGAATGTAAATGTTATAATTGAATCATTTTCATAAATATGCTATGAATAAGTTAGATATGGCACCCTGCATTATAGTTTCACTTCAATGAAAAGTTTAGGACAAAGCATATCATATCCTTCCTTATGAAAAGTGACCTTTAAAAAGTAGATATTTAATCAGCAAAGGTTTTGCAAGATTTTTGTGACTATTAATTAGAAGTATTATATATCATAATGCCTATGGGAAATTATTATGGACCTCATCCAGTTTAATCATGCACATGTAGAATTCTTCTAGAAGATATTAACTACTTAAGCAACAAATTCCTATTCAACATATTGTAAAACTCACAAATGAGCACATTCTACTACTATTTAGATTCATCATATTCATTTTCATGCATACAAGTCTTCATATATAAAGTTTTTCAAATATTCATTTAGTGCCAAAATTTAAAATAATCATATTCATTTTCATGCATATAAGCCATCATATATAAAGTTTTAAAAATATTCATTTAGTGCCAACATTTCTTTTTAGTATATTTTAAAATTGCTTCCATTCCTGATTATACTTAGCAATTCAAAACTGGATTAAATAGGCATTTCTGACATAAAATGCATTATAAAAGTTATCTTCAGAGTGGCATGGCTTATTTAAATTATTATGACAATTAAAAAAATAGAAGCAGTTATAATAATATATCTAAAAATAATGTCAGATAATATGAACAACTAATTGAGGCCATGATTCTTCACATATTTGCCTTCTTAATAAAGGTCTGAATTGATAGGTCTTGTTGACACATGTTTTTATATATTGGCAAATGTAAAAACAGAGAGTAGGGGAGAGACTGGTTCAACATCATTTACTATGCCAGTACAGCTTGGCATAAGAATACAGTTCATTGTTTCTAAACCCTATCCATATTTTATATGCACAAATGCACACGTGCACACACACAGCTCAATTAAATCACAAGATCACAGAATAATGAAATCGTTAAAAATGAATTGAAAAATAAAATAAAATTGTATTATTTTCTTGGATTTGCATTATTTTTGTGATATAAATTATATGATGTATATAATTCATAAGGTCAAATTAAGACATAATTTAAAAGTACGAATTAACATTATTCAGTGGTGCTTTTTGCTCTTAATAATAAGGCAAAACAATTAAACATTTTTTCCTTTTATATAAAGATGTATAATCAAGAGCTGTACTTTTGTCATGGAAGTGGTCTTATTTATGTTAAATACAGTAGTAAAACAAAAATCTAAAAATAAAGGTGTGGGAAACCAATGCAAATCAAAACGCTTGCATGTACTTTTCTATCACTGGTGATAGTTGACTATCACATAGTCACAATGGTGACTATGTTGATATGATTCTAAAGTTTCCTGAACACAGACATCTAAAACTCAATAAAATAAATATGTCTTAAAATTAAACTAGAAGTTAGTCATGTTACTGACCTGGGTTCTTGGACACTTTAATCAATAGAAATTGGTAACGAGGCCAGAGGGGGAATTCAGGCAGGGCTTTGTAAGGACTCTTGATGCAGCACAAGGGAGTGAAAACAAGTAACAAGTTCCCTTGCTCTCTCCCTGAGGTGGAGTGAGCTGATCCCTTAAATGGGATGAGGGTAATGGTGGATCAGTGGGTCCGGCTGACGGGCTGGCTTAGGTATAGTGGTCTGCCCACCCCCTTGGTGGTCTGCCCACCCCCTTGGTGTTGCTGTGTGCAGGAATCATGCTTAGTTCACACGTAGCACCATGCTTTTTCTCCCAGCACCTCAGATGTAGCAGTTGGAATTTGGCCTTTTTGTATCTTGTTCATAATTTGTCCCAGCTGGACATGCTTGCAGTTATTTTTAGTCCCTTATAGTTTCTTTGTATATTGTTGCTCCAGGAAAGGTTTGTTCAGGTGCAAGCTCTGTCTCAAAGTGTCCCAGGTCCCAGGACCCAGCCTAGTTCAGTCATACCCTCACAGAACTAAATAAGAATGTGTCATGTATAGCAAATGAATTTTTATATTACATTTTCAAGAAAATAAGTTTAATACTACTTATTAATTAATCCAATAGCCCAGTCTTTTCAGTAAAATAACATGCAAAGTTTTATTGGAAATTATTTGAGTTGCCAGAAAAAAAGAGAATTATGACTGCTCTATGAAAATACAGAATAAACTCTCCATGAAATTTTATTCCATATCATTAAGAATGAAAATGTCCAAAATATTTCACAGAATATCCTGTACAATTACTGTATAAAGTGAGGTTTTCTATTGCTGAAACTTAAAGTAATGCACATTTAAATTATTCTTTTGTAACTTCTCGATAGAGGAGGGAATTAAAACAAATACCTCCCCCAAATGAGTTATCCTGTAACTACTATGGTTTTATGGTTCTGTTCAGAAAAACTGAAGATAACATAACTAAGATTTATTTAAGATTTAACTAAACTTATTTCATACTTTTTTCTCCATCATGTCTAATTTGATATAAGAAGGAAGACAATTTGTTTCTAAAGCCATATCTTGGGGAAAAAAATGAGAAGGAATAATTCTCTTCAAAAAGGTCCGGAAGATGTTATATAACTTTATGCATTTTCTCCCGATACTTTTGAGTTAATAGTGTATGCTGCTTCCACAAATTATCTCTCAAGTAATTAGGTGAAATACATCCTTTTGGTGACTAAAAGCAAACACAGGAAGCTTCAGCTTTTACGAAGAGGATAATAACCTAGATTCTGAATTGGAAACTTAAATAAATGTTTACCCTGTAATGATTTGGTTGTAATTGCCTAGCACTATAAGTATCATTTCAATGCATTCTAATTATCATATGATTAAATAGTTAACAGTTTTAGATTAAAATGGTGAAACTACTCATTTCAATTGGGAAAAGAGAAGATTATGGCTCCATTTAAAAAATAGTCATTGGCCTTATCTATACAAGTTTAACAACTTGGGAAATTAATTCAAAATTCTGTATTAACAAAAGCCAAATTTTATTTCATAAATGATTTACGTTTTTATGAGCTCTGCTGTAACAGGGAAAAAAGTGCTATTTCCTGACCCTAGCAAAAAGAATTGAGCAGGTGAAATTATGTTAGTAATCGTGTTTCTGTTTAGATTATACCTATTTAGTGGAATTAATGTTGGACTCAGTTGCCAAGGCTCTTTCAGTACTTGTGTAGTAATAATCTATAGATTTCCGTGGTAAAGTTTACACTATCATAGCTTAAATACCATACTGGAAGTTTCCTCTGGGTTTTGTTACTCAACCGAGATTGAAACCTCAATGTTGGATAAATAAGGATGACATGTGTGTTAGCATTTGTGCTTACTTTTGATATTGTAAGATTTTCAGACTTCCAGTCTTCCATTTACATTTTTTTTCTAAATTGTTAAAGTTGTTACATGATAATAAATGCCAGTGTCAAAACAAACACTTGAAACATATTTTCAAAATTTCTTTTCCATGGCTCTTTGCAGTAATTGGTGAACCTGAGAGTATAGACTGGTATAATCCTCAAGGAGAGAAGATAATTTCAACACAGAGGGTATCAGTGCAAAAGGAAGGTATTAGATCACGATTAACCATCTACAACGCAAATATAGAAGATGCAGGGATATATCGTTGTCAAGCAACAGATGCCAAAGGACAGACACAAGAAGCCACAGTTGTTTTGGAAATTTACCGTAAGTCATGTATTTATAAGTTTTATTGATTGAAATTATACGTTCTTATAAAAAAATCAAATTAAAATGTACTTAAGAATAGAAACTAACACTCATTAAGAACTATGTGATGGACAATGTGCTAAGACCTTTACAGATATCAGCTTATTTCTATTTTACCACAGTACATCTCTAAAATAAAATCGATAATAGATTATAGTGGATTATAAATACATAGGTGGAGCCAATTCTGTTGGCTAAATAATATAGATGAAAATGTTTTAGTTTTTTGATGCCATTAAGAATCTGTTGGGTAAATAGAAATCAGTACTTTATTTAGTTCTATAAAATTTACTGGGAGTGCTTTTTATCCCTTTCAAAAAAAAGATCATGACTAGAACAAATAAAATTACCTATGTGATAACAGTGACCAATCTAGAATGAGAACTGGGGAAGGGACAGCTGACAGGCTTTAGACAGAATAAAAACTGAAAACTCGTCTAATGAAGAATAACATCTAACCAGATTCTTCAACTGCAGGCATTTTTAGTAGCAAGGTTTTCTACACTTAACAGTTCATTTTACGACTTGAGATTGATTGCTTCCTACATTCTTTTCCAACTTCTCACTTTTAGGAATTGTTAACCTGTTTAGGAACACTGAAGCTCATTGACTCCCAGGGTTTGAAACCAGGGTCTATCACTTACACCTGTGGCCTTGAGCAATCACGTAACCTCTCTGTTTCAATTTCCTCGTCTATAAAATAGATATAATTTTAGTACCTACATCATACATAGATTTGCTTTGAGGACTACATTACCTCTTGCATAAAGTGCTTAGAACTTTGCCTTACAATTAATTTGTGGTAGTTGGTATTTCTACCAGTGAAAAATTATAAAAGTGTTTTAGAATACTAGCTCATAAGACATCTCTTCCTTATAGCTTTGTTTTTGTTATTCTAGAAATAGCATACGGGGAAAAAAGGCCAAAGCAACACCAGAGCAAGGCTTCCTCTTAGATGAGTGGGGCAATCTGTTGGAGTATTGTTGCCCTCATTTTTCCTGATTTGATTTTTTTTTTCCCTTCTGTTAGTTTCTAAGCTCCTCAAGGAAAGATGTTTTACTTATTTATATGACCATTTACTGTACCAATTTCATAAATAACAAAGAATTAAGTTAAAATCATCATTTTATAGACTAGTATCTGGAAAGAAGTGTCCTTTGAAATGATACAAAGGAAGATCCCTAGTGCTTTATTTGTGAAGGTAAAAAAAAAAACATTGTTTTTTCTTAGCAAGAACAATGAATTACTTTTGTGAAAATTTCTCATCAAGCATAAATATCCATATTCATACATTCATTCAATACACTTATTGTATGTCTACTGAATGGCAGACAATATTCTAATTCCTAAAGACATTAGTGACTAAAACAGAAAATATCACTGGCCACTTGGTGCCAACATTTTAGTGGGCAGAGACAGACAAAAAGTAAGCTAAAACTAATGCTTAAATGCTAGACATATATGCTATAGGATTCTATAGGAAAGAAATTAAGTGGTTTAGAGACGTAGGGAGATGGCTATTTTGTATGTGGAGGTTGCGCAGAAATTTGAAGGAATTTAAGAGAGTGCAAATGCCCCAGAATGAGAACAAATATGGAGTGTTCAAGGAACTGCCTGAAGCAGCAGCTAGGAGGAGAGAAGAAACCTTGGGATCACAATTGTGGGGCAGACTCCAGTTCATACAGGACCTAGTGTGACATTGTAAGGACTTTGGATTTGATTCTCAGTGAGATGGAATTTATTGGGTAGGAGAATTAGATGATCTGGTTTAAGGTTTTAAAGGATCTAGATTTACCTAATTATTTTATTACAGCATCAATAAACACGGATTCTGAAATATGCTATTGGAAGAAATAAGCAATAATACTTGTATGGTTTGTTTTACTTTCTTTATACAGAAAAACTCACTTTCAGAGAAGTGGTGTCTCCTCAAGAGTTCAAACAAGGAGAGAATGCAGAAGTGGTTTGCCGAGTCAGCAGTTCGCCTGCACCTGTTGTCAGCTGGTTGTATCATAATGAGGAAGTCACCGCTATTTCCGACAGTTAGTATTTTGGTAACTCTCTAAGTTATATGTTCTAACAATATTGCAATTTTTTAAAAGACCAAATCTACCTGAGTAAATATAGCAATTAGATTGTTTGACCCTAAGCCTCAAACAACTGTTTTTTGAGAACCTCAAAGCTCTAAACTAGAGGTTGGCAAACTATGGCCCTCAGGCTAAATTCAGCTCCTCTGCTGTTTTTTTAAGGTGTTATGAAAATTCAGCCAAACCCAATTGTTACATATTGTCTATGGCTACTTTGGGAACAAAGCTGAACAGCTGTGACACAGATGGTTTGTCCTACAAAGCCTACAATAGTTATTTTCTGGAGATTACAGAAAAAAGTTTGCTGACTCCTGCTCTAGATCAAGAAAAGATGATATACAAGCAGTTCAAGGATACTAAACAAATAAAGGAATCAATCCTGATCTATTGAAATTCTACATATTATAATTCAAACAATCCCATGGGTTTATTATATGTAAACTTATAATAATATCTCTATGAATCCTATTTATTATTCTGTCCCTGTTCTTTCAAAGATACCTACATATTCTAAATATTATGATAAGATGAATATGGATAATAGAAAGAAGAGTACATTCATTTCAATTGTCTTCATGATTTTGATTCAGACTGAGCTAAAATTCCAGAATAAAATGACATCTGAAATTGATGCATGATTTGCTTACATTATGCTACTTTATCTTTGTGAATTGGGAGCATTTTCGATTTAGAATATTTTTCATTGCACTTGCATTGCAGAGAGGTACAAAATAATTGAATCTTTTAAAATGCTTTCTATCTTGGATGATTTTGTTTTGTGTTTCTAAGAGATGAAACTTCTACAACATAAGGGAGAGAAGGCAGAGGGTTTCTGTTTTTGAATATGTACAGAGAACGTATCATGATCATGAGAGTAATTTTTTTTTTAATTCTGAGAGAATTTTTCTTGACTTGGCATTTTCACTGCTTGTCAGTTATTGGCTAAAACTCTTTTTTTCTATTATAGTAAGTTAATGAGGTATAATACTTTATTTCCTCTTACTTTATTTTCAGATAACTGCTTTAGGTTTTACTAATAAATTTCATGAGTAAATTGTGCAGTATATTTTCTGCTTTCTTCCCCTCAATAATAAAGAAAAGGCAATTCTTTCATAGCAGTTAAATGACAATGTCTAAACATTTTCAGATTACCTACATCTTAGGCTTCAAGTGTACATCTGGTTTACTGTAAACCATAATTACAAGATGGTTTTGAAATGAGTTTTATTTTTTTAAAAGACAGTTAAATTGATGCTGACTGTAGGCCTCTGGGCAGAGAGTGTGTGCAGCAGGCACTGGCAAGGTCTTGACTGAATGGGCCCAGGGCACCAATCAGCATGTCCATCTTCCCTGAGCAGATGATCCCCCCAGTTAAGTAGCCAGATGGAATTCAAGCCTAAAGACAGTTCATTCATTTGCATCCGTGAACACTGGTGGTTGCCCTATAATATCTACTGTTGGCAATTTATTTGGGGATAAAATCTAATGATTAATTGTCTGATTACAAAAAAAAAAATAAAAGACAGTTAAAGCCTCAAAGCAAAGATTGATGGTCAACTACAGTGCTGATGGAGGAGTGATGCTTCTATGCTACAGCTTACACATTTTTCCCAGTATCCCAGGATGAAATGCTGTGAAGTTGGAATTCCATTATGGCTCTACTCTTTCCTTGTCCCTAAAGCTTCAAACAACTTTTCTAACTGCTCTGTACCTAATTCGGATTTTTCATCTGTAAACAGTAAATTACTATATGCATTTTGAACAACGGTTTGAGTTTAAGTAAGATAGGCTCATAAATAATTGTTAACTGAATGAATAAAATATTTGACTCTATATCAGATTCTCAATAAATAACATTTATTTTTCTTGTTCCTTCTCATTGAGTTTTTAATTCTTGGGAACCAGTTAAACATAGAAACTTAATGCTGAGTTGCAGGGAAGGCAAAATACAAGTTTTTAAAAAGGACGTAAAATTTGTTCTGACTTTGGGATGTAAAGGATGTAGGGGAATTGTGAAGATGAACAAACTTTTCTAACCTTTTAATATTTGAGAAACTTGCCACATACTTCATTATCAAACACTTATTACATTCATAACAGATTTATAAGAAGTAATATTCTTCAGATTTTTATACTTTATGTGATCCTTTTATTAAAACTAATGAAATAAGATTAGGTTTACAACCATGAAAGGAACATATATGGGGATTTAGAATAATGCAGTGTGTACAGATAACTTTCTGAGGCCTTAGTGTGGCAAAGGAATAAAGTTTAAAGTCTCCATATGAAACAATGAAGGTTTGAAAATGTCCATCTTATTAACCATGCTTTTGGTAGCAGCTGTGTGACAAATAGGCAGAATTAATGTTCCCACAGACTACGCAAAGTGGAGGTTTACCATGTTGTTTGTTGAAAGGAAATCCATATGCTAAAGAATCAAAGTATTTAGGGAGGAAAGATGACATTTTGTTATAAAAGTTGAATATCCTGACTTTTAGTCTCCACCTTGATGGAAGGATATGCTATTGCAGTTGCCCATTCTACCTCAACCATTTTGAAAGTTATCTCTGAAACTTCCTAAACGTTTTGAGCATTTTCTAATGAAGTACCCTTTGGGCATCAAAAACTATGGATAAAATCATCTTGTTCAATAAAATTTGTATGAAATCTACTTCCAGTATAAAAAGTCATTCAACAGTTATTGAGCACTTAGTATATTTCGTCTAGTGTACTAGAAGGTGGCAATTCATGGTTAAAACGATGAACAAGCCCACTACCCTCAGCATATTAATAATCTAGTGGAAAAAAATCGATCAATGAAAACAAGGTATGTTGGGGTATATGATAAGGAAAGTGCAGTGATAGAAGATGATAAAGAGCGAGCACCTGAACTAGTTAGGGCAGAGGAGAGTGTTCAAGGTGCCTGCTGAGAGAGCAAAGCAACCTTTAAAGATGAAAAGGGATTAGCCAGCTAGAGAATGGTGGAGACTTTTCAAGAGGAGAGGACACCATATACAATGGCCCAGAGGTGAAATCATGAGTGGCACGTTTCAAAAACTGAATTAAGTTCATTGTAACTAGAATTTATGAATAAGTACAACTAGAACACTTACAATAACTAGGATTTGTAAATAAAGACTAATAAGAAAGGAAACTGGAAACTTCGAAGGTTGAGCCAAGTCAATATGGCCTTGACGTCTCTATTGAGAAGTTTAGAACCTATCCAAAGGTGACATCACTAAAGGGTTTTAATTAAGGCAGTGACATCACCTAATATGTATTGAGAAGGATATCAGTGCTTCAGTGAGGAGAATGAATTGGATGAGAGTCAAGGCCAAGCTCCAGACAATGAGAACAGTTCAAATCCAAATGAAATAATTGCTGAGGGAAAAGTAGATTCTAGACTAAGAAATAATAAAGGGAGAATTGATAGGATATGGGTTTGATTGGATATGCACACTAAGAGAGATGGAGAAGTCAAAGATGACTCAAGGAATTTGTCTTGGGCAACTAGCTCAATGTAAAGACCTGTGAAGACAGAACTGGAGAGTACCATATGAGAAATTTCAGGTGGAGCTAGTAAGCCAAATTTTAAACACGCTGAGATTGAAGTATTTACAACCCTTCTAAGTTCGTACATCTGGTTGACTCTTGCACAATTCTGGAATCACAGGAATCATCTGGTCTGAATAAAAATTGTGAATCATCAAAATATAGGTTGAAGGCATAGGAGTAGATGAGGCAAGCCATTCAGTGTTGTGGAATGAGAAGAAAAGGGGACTTTAAAAAAATAACCTGCTTAAAGAAACATAAAGCAGACACCTTATTGTGTATAATTTGATTTAACTTATTTTCTTACTGCAATAATAAAAATGTGGATGTCTGTAAAACTGAGATAAATAGATCATCTCTAATAGTTAAATAGTTCCAATATCTATAGTTATGTGTGATTGATTGAAGCAGTGCTTTCTTCAAATGCTTTTTGTAAATACATATTTATAATGCTCTTTGGTTTGAGAGTTTGCTAACATCATTCCATGGACTTTACACATATACGTAGAATTTTTAGTTGAGGATGATACATATTTTAGTGAGTTAGAAAACATAATATTACAATGATTTAGTTATGACTCGTTGCATCCCTCTCTAAATTTGAACTTTTTAATTCATACAGTTGACCCATGAACAACACAGGGGTTAGGGTGCCGACTCAACATTCATTCAAAAATTCAAGTATAATTTATAGTTGGTCCTCCTTATCCGAGGTCCCTCCATATCTGTGGTTCAGTTCTGCATCCTCAGATTCAGTCAACTTCGGATTGTGTAGTACTGTATTTACTATTGAAAAAGATTCGCATATAAGTGGATCTGCACAGTTCAAATCTGTGTTGTTCAAGGGTCAACTGTAATTGCTGCTCATTCTAATTTCCAGCAACATACTTGAATAGATTTTTTTTTCATTTACTTTGAAATGTCATGCATTTTTAAGAGTTCTGAGTTATTCCAGGATTTGCTATAATTTATATTTCTTGCAGATTGCCTTTCTTTCTCTCCAGTCTCTTCTTTGGTGAGAAAATGTACCAGGGGAAAACATCTGCATAAAAAGTTTTGTATCTCTTCTTAGGGTTACCCAAAAGGTTAAATAAATATTTGAGGAAAGTTTATACTTTCTGGGCTGAAAATTATGTATCTGTAGCCTTGTAACTGGTATTTTCTTTCTGAGGTAGCCTCAGAATCTACACATTTCCATTTCTTATTAACTATCTCTTAGACAATGAATAACCACATGCTCACCTATTTTAATGACCTTCTATAGTCTGATAACTTCCTTATTTGTATTTAAAGCCCAAACTTCTACTTTGACTTAAGGAATTGCTGTGAAAAATGAACCCTAAATACGAATGGCTTAATGTCATAGCAATTTATTCCTCACTCACGCAAAGTCCAATTGGCAGCAGGGGCAGAGGCAGGATTCTATCCTTCCATCCTTTCAGTGATCTAGGTTGAGGGAGGCTGGACCATTTTCTCATGTGGCTTCTGTGTTTGCCCTAATATCTCTATTAAGCCAGCAGATAGGGGAAGAACAATAAATATTGGAAGAGTCTCAAAAAGTAGCTTTAACAGTAGATATCCAGAGGTGGGTACCTTAAATTAATGACATTTCTACCTTACCAAAGGTCCCAAAGGGGTCAAGGATGCTTTCTCTTATTCATCAATGTATCCAAATACAGTACCTAGCAAAGAGATGATGTTCGATGATATCTATGGATGAATTGATTAATGAAATTTAGGATATTACATTTATAACATGTTTCAAAACAGAACTGGATATGAGAACATTCTTTACTTGATAAGAAGAGGAAAGTTGTTAAGACTGCAAAGACTGCAACAAAATTGTGATGATTAAAAACTAAGCCAGGCATTATGGAAAATACTGTCAGGCTGAGATGCTACTTAGGCTAGCCAGGTTATTTTCATCAATCAGCTAATGCATGCCCTATAACAGCTTAGTTTTGTATTTATGCATGTGCATATACTCACACATAAAATGGAATCCAGGTAAAATTAATGAAGTCTAATCTGTTCCTTCCTAAAATGGATGATCTTGCATTTAGAAAAAAAAAATCTTTCAAATAAATCTGAGATATGACCATTTTATATGCCCTCTACATGACTTGAATATTATTATATATTTTAGCTGCCTCCTCAGGGTATGTGCAATTATTAGTTTAATTATTGTGTGAGGAATGATATTCAATCAATTTTCTAACCCTTTTCCTTACCCAAGTTGCTACATATTTACAGTCAAAACGTCTTTGTGTCTGCTGTATCTGATCTCTCGCCTTTGTACTTTTGTGTATCATTTCTGCGTTCAAAGTACCAAGGGCAAAATAATAGCCTAACCGTGTTATGTGGAGATAAAGTCTCAAATGTATTTTTGAAAAAAAAATGTGTAACCAGGCAGTGTAGAGTGGAAAAATTGAAGTCATGAAACTATATTTTACTTTCAAGTTTGAATTTGTTTGTTGATGAAAAGTTTGATAATGTTAGACAAGTTCCATATTTTAACACTTAGCAATTTAAAGCATGCTGGATTCTGCCTTCAATTACTGATATCATTTCCTCCCCTTCGCTTACCTTACAGATCGGTTTGCTATCTTAGCCAACAATAATCTGCAGATTCTCAACATCAATAAAAGTGATGAAGGTATATACAGGTGTGAAGGAAGAGTGGAGGCTAGGGGAGAAATTGACTTCCGTGATATCATCGTTATTGTTAATGGTAAGCAGATAATAATTAGTATGTATCTTTTTGTTGCATTTAGCAATATGTTTATTAAAAGGGCAACCATGTAAATTCAGCACTCAAGACTTCCCTAACAAACCTCTTCTATACCTAGAGGAAAACTCCTCAGCTCTAGGGTAGCATCTGTTACATTGTATTACAACCTCAAGGGCAGGATCTGTGACTTATTTGTCATCCTCTTTTACAAAGAGTCTATAAGGGAGTAGTTGCCTTTTTCTGGCTTTGTAGTTGTTGAAAGTATGTCAAATGAAATACAGTAAAGTATGATACTAGATTTTACTTTTAAATTATATTAATTACTTGCTTCAACTAATTAACAGTATTTGCAGGTTTTACCAAATTATATAATTGAATACATAGTTACCCTTTGAAATATTAATGGACGTTAATAGCTAAGTTTATGACATCAAGATGACGTCTTTTCCTCCAAATTTGGCTTCTTTACTCTATTGCATGCCTGGGTTAACATGACATTCTGTGAGGCAGAAGATAGATTAATGTTATCCTAGTTATCTCCACTTTGGTAATCTAATGTGTCACCAAGATGCACACTGTATTTCTTTAACATCTCTCAAATATACTCTATTTTCCCTACCATGCTTTCCATGAGTGCTGCCCTTTCCACTTCTTTTTTTGTATTTTTCTTGTGTGGCTGTAAGTTGTTTGTTTTCTCTACTCTCAATTTCACAATTCCAACTTTCTGTCCTATCAACCTTTCAACACTTAAAATTGTCAGTGTTTTCCATTACCTTCAAGACAAAATAAAAACCACTCTTCATGGTATAGGAAGTCTTTTATAATCATCAACTACCTTCTCTAACCATCTGCTCATAGGTAACCCATTCTTCAGCCATATGGAAATACTAGTAGTAACACTACACAAATGCACTTGGACTTTTTTCTTCTGTTTTAAAATAAATTAGAAATAACCATAATCACAGAATTCTAGAAGCAGAATGTAATTTGTTCTTTCTGGAATAGACAAAATATGAATTTAAAGAGTTAGCCATGAGTTTTCTATCAGTTAGGGCTGGGAAGGGGAAACATAAATCAGTGTCTTCTTCCATATCCTATGCACCTCCCACCATGAGCTATCTCTCCAATTTCTTGAAGAGACTGGAGAAAACACCAGGAATAGCATATAGATCTAAAAGAGTTATTTGGTTTTTCCTTTCCTGGAGTGAAGGTATTTTAACCACAAAATTCATGCTGAAAGGTAAAGAGAATATTAAATCACTGAGAATTTTTTCTCTCCTCCTCTAAGTCTATAATTAATTGAGATTCATGGATAACATAATGGAATAGACCAGATGGTTATTAGGCAGGTGGGTAGAAACTGCACATGCTCATCGGTGAGTCCAAAGTGTCAGCCTCCTGAGAGAAGACTTTCAGAGCCTTTTTTTGGTGTGCAGAATCTGGTATTTATCGAGTGCTATCATCGATGGAAGTTTTGGCCTTCAGCCCAAGAGGAAAATTTCAGTGCATTAAGAATAGGTTTAAATATGGAGATGAGTACTATGTTTGTAACTGTATCTATATATCTATATTTTTATATCTATAAGTATTTCTAATATTTGTCCCTCTTTATTATGTACAATGAACAAAGGTAACTTACAGTGTCTATTTAGTTTCTTAAGTATTGACTTAACCATCTACTGTCCTTTGTTTCTGAAAGAATCTAAGGTAGGAAATATAAGGGTATTTTGTCACGGGCAAGACCTTGTGCTCAGTATGCTCTTATGAAAATGTGGGTTATAATATTAGTTAATAATATAAAGTTTTTTTAAGAAAGGACTAAGTTTATAGGAAGCAGTATATAAATATGTACTATGCTGTATGTTATATATGTATGTATATGTAAAATTATGCATATATTTTTACACTAAAACATTAATTTGAGTCTGATGTGAAAAAGGAAACGTCATCTAGCAGATGTAACATATTAAGCCTTTATTATCCATTCTGCTATTGTAATTTCTACTTTAATATAGTTATAACATGTTCTAATCTATCTCCACACTAGATTATCTGTGAGTGTTTAAATGTGATTACATTTTTCTTAAAGGAAGGATTATTTGGGTATAAGTGGGTTCAATTAACAAAGTTTGAATCTTCAAGTCTATCATGATCTGCATCCAATCTGGAATATTTATTTCTATGTCTATACTTATTATTTTGGAGTTCATAAGGACATAAACACTGGAATGTGTTCTTTTGTGCAACTCACATCAATCATGTATGTAATATCCTGTTGTGACCGCATCACACTGGCCTCCAAAGCAAACCATCCTCCTTCCACTCCCACTTTTCCTCTAACAGAATCAGTTATATGTCCTAATCTGACCTTCTTTACTAGAACACTGCTTTATCTCCACTTCTTCTTATTAGTCACATTTCCCTGTTATGGTCACAAACTCCCATATCTTAGAATTCCTGGAACCAATTTCTTCAAAATAACGGTGTCCACAAAATCAACCATTGATTTATTCCCCTTTCTGGATGATGCAGTTGGACCCTGTCAATGCATTGACTAATGCCACCAGACAGCTGTGCTTTTCTCTCACATTTTGCCTTTACTTCAGTCAGAAAAATCATTCTCTCCAGTCTTATTGACTCTTGCCCTGCTTACCTACTCCTTTTAAATCTTGAGCCCTCTCTAAAAGTATCCTTTATTATTTACCTCCTACAAAACCTCTTGCAGATGTTCAATGAAAACTTTGAGGTTGCAAAAATTAATAATAAAAAAAGCACCAACTTTATCCACATTATCTTATTTTTCTTCAGTTACAATATTTGACTTATTACATGCTTCTCTCCCCAATTTATAATGCATACCTCCCTCTTATTTGCTACTAGTTTTTATTCTTGCTAATTTAGTCTTTATCATGGACTTTTTTTCAACTCCTTTCATCTCTAAGTATATTGAAGTCCCAACCAAATACTCCAGTCAAATGTTCTTCACATTCACTGCTTTCTTGGCAAGTCCTGGCTCTGGAAGAAGCTCTTCTCTTTTCCATTGTTTGCTCTTTGCAACTTTTCCCTAACATTTCCTTTCTTCCAATGCATAGTCTATTTTTTCAACAATTAGTTAAAAGGTATCCTTGCTAGTTTATAGTACCAGCCATACCAAATGTTAAGGATCTTTTTTTTCCCCCTTAACTCCCTCTATGAATTCCTTATGATATTTCTCAATGACTGTGTATAGTTTTTCAAAAATCTTTATCTCCCCTCCCTTTAAAGGGTTATACATCACTGCTCATTGCCATGTGAAGTGTGGTGCTCCCACAGTGGAAGGATTATGCATCTCCACCCAACTGATGATATGACTTGCTCTGGCCATTGGCATATAAGCAAGCATGATATACACTATGGCTGAAATTAAGCTTCAGGAAGAATCACATATTACTTCTCTTGCACTTTCCTCCTGCCATGAAAATAGCATGACCCTAACAGAGACTTCTCCTTTATCTTGGGGATAATGGAGAAGACACGTGGAGCAGAGTCACAGATGATCTGCAGGTGCAAACACATAACATAAATAAGAAGTAAAACACATTTTTAAACCCTGAGATTTTAGAGTTATTTTTTATGACAGAAAAGCAGACAAATTCAATGCCAGTGGCTTTATTTATTTATTTATTTTTTTGCTGTACACAGGCCTCTCACTGTTGTGGCCTCTCCCGTTGCGGAGCACAGGCTCCGGACATGCAGGTTCAGCGGCCATGGCTCTCGGGCCCAGTTGCTTCATGGCATGTGGGATCTTCCCGGACTGGGGCACAAACCCATGTCCCCTGCATCAGCAGGCGGACTCTCAATCACTGTGCCACCAGGGAAGCCCTGAATTAATATTTTTGACTATAGTTTTGCTGTTATTTTGTATTGCACTTATATATTTATTCAGCAGGTAAATAAGAAGTGCTAGCTATATTTTTCATACTTTGTTAGGCTCAGAATACTAACAGATCTAATAGAGCATTATACCCCTCAAGGCACTTACAGTTTTATCTCAAAAACTTAAAATAATCAACTTTCCTAAAGTCCCTGATTGTTTATGGAGTTGCTGAAGACAAAAACATATAGCAAGTGCATTTTTTATAGATATTTACAGCCTCTTTTATAATAAGAAGGGGAATCTAATGTAGCACAAGAAGAGACTTGGTGTTTGGTATAAATCTATTGATGAAAAAGTATTATTTTGTAGAAAAAAAAAAGGGAAATGTATTGTAGACAGATAAAATAGTATCTGCAAAAGCAAAAAGAGTGTAGGATGTGAAAAAAGATCTAATACCTTAACTGTTACCAGAATATGAAAGTTTTAGGGAGAGAGTGATGGTGATGTTAGCCAGTTGATTTGGGGAGTAGGTGGAGATGTAGCTGCAAAGCAGGAGGGGCCAGATAATGGGGGACTATGGACTTTCTTCTAAGAGACAAAGATGAGCTGCCATTTAAGAGAAGGGTACCTGAGAGAGAGAAGGATGGAGGCAAGGAGAAGAAATGAGTTCAAGTCAGAGATAAGTAGGGTCTGTGCTAAAAGACAAAGAAATGAAGAGGAAGGTATATAATCAGATAGTGTTTGTAACAAAGCTGTTGTGCTTACAAGTGTGTCACAGAGGCAAGAGCAATAAAGACTTAATTTCAAGACTTCTAATGTGGGTTCTAGGCTTCCAAAGTAGTAAATGCAAGCAAAAGTGATCAATAAGTAGTGAATTGAAATATATCTGGTGAATTTGGCAATTATGAGTTTACAAGAGACATTATGGTGAACAATGTCATTTACATGGCCTGGGCAACATTCAGACTGCAATGACTTAAAGAATAAATGTACATGTACATTCACTGAATAAGAAAATATTGAAGGTACAGTACCTATTACCTCAGCTTGTTGGAACCAGCTATTAAATGAGAAACATTAAAAAGTTGAATGAGGGGCTTCCCTGGTGGCGCAGTGGTTGAGAGTCCACCTGCCGATGCAGGGGACATGTGTTCGTGCTCTGGTCCGGGAGGATCCCACATACTGCGGAGTGGCTGGGCCCATGAGCCATGGCTGCTGGGCCTGTGTGTCCGGAGCCTGTGATCCATAACAGGAGAGGCCACATCAGTGAGAGGCCAGCATACCGCAAAAAAAAATAAGTTTAATGAGGACCAGAGGAAGTGACTGGAGTGTTAGGACGTTTGTAAGGAAGATATACCTTGAACATAAAGAGGATATATTTTATGCTGAGCCTGGAGGAAATGAATCAAAAATGGGTGAGAATGTGGGTTAATTTACAGGTAGGTCTGGTTGATAATTTGAGAGAAATCTTGCCCCATGACTTCAATATTCTATTTCTAATCACTGACTTCCTCATCTACCAAACATTGATGTACTACTGGTATTTTACCAATATTTTTCAACATATTTATGTGTTCATACCTGCTCTTTACTGGATCTTAAGTAAGTTTTCCAAATGCCTAAAACCTTCCTTTTCATTAACTTCCCAGTGGCTACCTTGATCTTATTATTATACCTTATTACATTTTTATTAACTTGCTGAATTTGCTGGCCATCTTTTCTATACATTTCTGAACTCTTTTAACTAGATAATTGTACTACACACACACACACACACACACACACACACACACACTTATACACAAATCATGAGTAAATTTTTAAAAAGAGGATCAAAATTACTTCTCTTGCTTTAACCCATGCCCATCCTCCATCAGATTCCTAGCCCTTAGTTAAATAAAATGATCTCCCAAACTACTCAAAAAATGATGAAAAGACCTGGAAGTAACTTTTAAATTAAAAAATACAGCCAATAGAGTGTTATTTTTGAAAATGTTCTTTTAAAGTGTAATGATTCATTATTTTCTGAATATTTTGTAAATTTGTGAAGAATGATCCACTAACTGCTGGTTCAGACTTGGGATAATGGGAACAGGGACAATTGAGAATAGATGAAAAACACTTAGAAGTATAATTTTAAAGCAATTGTGTCTTTAGTTTTCCTTCGAACATTAAAATCAACAGTTAATGACAATGGCCAGAGATATCTGTGCAAGTAGGTATCTGAATGTATACCTCTATTCCCTCAGGCAGTGTATTTTATATTCCTACCTATTTCTAGCCAGTTCTTAAAGTTAAGAAAATTAGGAGAAAATACTTTTCCTTTTATTAAAAATGAAAAGTCAGAATTTTTCTCTTCAACTATTATGCAGTGTTATATAATGTAAAACATATATACAAACATAAAAGACAGTAAAGCAACCTCTTGTATATCAGTAATATAATTGACTCAAACATGCAGAGAGGTTTTTTTCTCCCATTGTGGAGCACAGGCTCCGGACACACAGGCTCAGCAGCCATGGCTCACTGGCCCAGCTGCTCCGCGGCATGTGGGATCTTCCCGGACTGGGGCACGAACCGGCGTCCCCTGCATCAGCAGGCGGACTCTCAACCACTGCATCACCAGGGAAGCCCAGAGAGAGATATTTTTAGTCAGTTCAATGACTGCAAGTTATGAGAGGATTGGTAATTTATAACAATATTATATAATATATAATTCACCAAAAGGTCAAAAAGTAAGCATTTATCAAAACCAGAATATTTTCTAATTTGATAAAACATTTTTTTTCCTAATGATCCCACTTAATTTCAAAGATTAGCAGTCTGGAAATACAAGGAAAGAAAAAATATATTTTTTTTTCTCCTTAATACTTATCCAATCATTATATTAGAATTTTCAGATAATAGAAAATTAGGTAGATTGATAGATAACCAACAAAGATCTAGGCACGTCTTTGTCTTCTCCTCAGCACCAATAATTAATTGATGTGAATAGTTAATATAGCTTCTTACCTTTTCTTCTATCTTTATTTCTCTTCTGCCCAGAATTTCCTGAGTACACTTAAAGTGGAACAATGTCATATTTGAAAGCCTATAGAGAAGTATTTATTTATTTTACAACATATTAATTTTAATCCCCAATTAAAAGAGAAGGCAGAATTTTCTCATTGTTTGAGTCAGGACCCTACTCTGAATTCGCCTATCTTCTGAATGGCACCTCTTGGTCATGTAGGAATTGTCCTTTTCTATTTTTTCTCTAACATTTGGTCAATAAATACAGAAGTGAATCCTGTCATTTGTAAAATAATAACAACACTATCTGAACAACAATAACAACAACAGCAACAAATCTTCAAGAAATCTGTAGAGGGCCAGGAGATACTGTAATAATGAAAATGTTTAAAATTCCATGGAATCAAACAGTAACTAAAAGTTACTACCAACCTACCACCTGACACTGTGGAAATAGTTGACCTTCAGTACAATTAATGTCTAAATTACTTTGGAGAGACATGCTCTGGATACTTATACTTTTACAAAAGTCATAGGATATGATGCAAATAAATAATAAAGGCAAGAGATACAGGTCATAAGTAACTTGTGGTGTGAATAAAATACTGATATTGCTTCCTAAGTTACCCTTTAGTGCCACCCATTTTGAAAAACAAAAGTCATGAATGGTTCTCTTGCTCTTTTGGGCAGCCACACTCTCACTGTCCTTTATTCCCTATTTTCTGATCAGTGTGGCCAGAGTTTTAGCAGTTATATTGGTCTCTCAAAGAAACAGATTTAGTTTCATTGATTATTTTTTTTTATTTTACTTGTTTATATTTTATCAATTTCCAGTCTGACCTTTATTGTTTTATTTTATCTGTGGTTTAACTTGATCTTTTAATGTTTTTTATTTAATTTAAACCTCAAGGCACTGATTTGAATCCTTTCTTCTCTTCTAATGAATACATTTGTTGCTCAAGAATCCGCTGTATGTATTGCTTTAATTTCCTTCCACAACTTTCAACATGTTGTGTACACTTTGCCATTCAGTTCAAAACATTTGTAATTTCCCTTTTATTATTTGTCTTATATGTTGTTTAGAATTGTGTTATTTAGTTTCCAAATATTAAACATGGGGATTTTTCAAATACTCTTCTGTCATAATTTCTAATTTGGTTCTAATGATATCGAAAAGACACTTTTTTGATTTAGATGGTTTCAAATGTATTTCCTGTACAGTAAAACAGAAAGTGTAATCTGCTGGCTTGGTTGGAGTTTTGGTAACCATCAGTAGTTAGGGTCAATTGATAATGTTGATCTAGTTTTTTCTATCCTTTTTTAACTTCTTGTCTACTTGCTCAATAAGTTATTAAGAGGGGGCTGTTTACTCTCTAATGAAAGTATATAGATTTGTCTATTTTTCCTTGTAATTATAGCAGCTTCTGCTTCATGAGTTTGGAAGCTCTGCTATTATATTCATAGAAGTTTAGAATTATATCCTCTTGATGAATTGACTTCCTTTTTAATAAGAAGTGATCCTGTTTATCCTTGGTAATATTCTTTGCTCTGAAACCTACTTTGATATCAGTAAAACTAACCACCTTTCTTTTAATTAGCATTTCCATGGCATATATTTTTCCTTCCTTTTAATCTTAACCTTAACCTAATTGTTTCTCAAGGACAGTACACAGTTGGGTCTGTTTTTTTTTGTATTAATTCTAACAGTCCCTGCCTTTGTATTGGAATGTTTACACAATTTATATTAAATATCTTATTGATTTAGTTGGATTTAAGTCTTGCTATTCTATTTTTCTTATCTGTTTTTGTTCCCTTTTTCTTCTATTTCTGCCTTATTTAGATTTCAGAGTATTTTTAATCCATCATTAATTTTCTATTTTGGCTCATTAATTATAGTTTATTTTTCTGTTATTTTAGCAGCTGATTTTCACAGTCATTTTTCAAGTGATATGATACTATTTCACATATTGAATAATAATACCCTCTTCTAGCCCTTGTGCTGTTGTCATCAGATTTCTTTTATATCAAATCATGTATTAGTTTTCTATTTCTGTGGTAACAAATTACTACAAATTCAGTTGCTTGAAGCAATGCAACTTTATTATTTTCCAGTTTCTGTAAGTCAGAAATCCAAGTAGGCTCAGTTGGGATCTGCTCAGGATATTAAAATATATAATAATACTATAATTAGTTTTGCAATTTTTTATAAAATCAAGGTGGTGGAAAGATTGTGTTCCTTGCTGCAGGCTCTGGGGAAGAAGCTCTTCTAAATATCATTTAGATTGTTGGCAAAATTCACCCTCTTTCCACTGTGGGATGGCAGTTCTCTTTCCTTTCTGTCTATCACCTGGAGGGGCTGTACTCAGCTTTCAGGGGCCTCCCCCTGGGTTCTTCCTCCAGTGTCAAAAACAGTGCCTTAAATCCTTCTCAGACCTGTAATATTTCTGACTTCCCTTCTGCTGCATCTCCTGACTTATTCTTCCAGCTGGAGTTCTCATTTTTTTAGGGCTCATTGATTGAATAATACAGGATACATTTCCATTTCAACGTCTAGGATCTTAATTATATCTGCAAAGCCCCTTTGCCCTGTAACTTAATGTATTCATAGATGGCTAAGCTTAGGGCACTGACATCTTTTCAGAGGAAGGGGCATTATTCTGCCTACCATATCTTCATACTATACGTTTCTTGTTGTTGCTGTTGTTGTTTTCTGCTTTAAATCATCAGTTAGCTCTTAACATGGCTTAATTAATAAATAAAGCAAGGTTTTTACATCTATCTACATAGTTACCATTTCCACGGCACTTTATTTCTTTATGTGTATCAAGATTTCCAACCGGTGTCTGCTCCCAAATGACTGAATGACTTCTTTTAGCATTTCTTACAGTGAATGTCTGCTGGAGATGATTAACTTCACCTATCGAATGTCTAAGAAAATGTTTATTTCACCTTCATATTTGAAATGAATGTTTGCTGGCTATAGAATTCTAAATTAACAATATTTTAAATTTCAGTAAGTTAAAAATTCTGAGCCATTATTTTTGACCTGAGTGATTTCAGATGAAAAGTTTGTTCTCATTCTTATTTTGTGCTCTGTACATAAAGTGTACCACCCACTTGGTCCTTGCAGATTCTTTTTTTTTTTTTTCTTTTTAACTGAATATTCAATATTTATTTGAATTTTGTTCATTGAATTTTTTTTTGCTTTATAACAAATTTAATCAGTTATACATATACATATGTTCCCATATCCCCTCCCTTTTGCGTCTCCCTCCCACACTCCCTATCCCACCCCTCCAGGCGGTCACAAAGCACCAAGCTGATCTCCCTGTGCTATGCGGCTGCTTCCCACTAGCTATCTACCTTACATTTGGTAGTGTATATATGTCCATGCCTCTCTTTCCCTTTGTCACAGCTTACCCTTCCCCCTCCCCATATCCTCAAGTCCATTCTCTAGTAGGTCTGTGTCTTTATTCCTGTCTTACCCCTATGTTCTTCATGACATTTTTTTTTCTTAAATTCCATATATATGTGTCAGCATACAGTATTTGTCTTTCTCTTTCTGACTTACTTCACTCTGTATGACAGACTCTAGGTCCATCCACCTCATTACAATTAGCTCAGTTTCATTTCTTTTTATGGCTGAGTAATATTCCATTGTATATATGTGCCACATCTTTTTTACCCATTCATCCGATGATGGACACTTAGGTTGTTTCCATCTCCAGGCTATTGTAAATAGGGCTGCTATGAACATTTTGGTACATGTCTCTTTTTGAATTAAGGTTTTCTCAGGGTATATGCCCAGTAGTGGGATTGCTGGGTCCTTTGGTAGTTCTATTTGTAGTTTTTTAAGGAACCTCCATACCGTTCTCCATAGTGGCTGTACCAATTCACATTCCCACCAGCAGTGCAAGAGGGTTCCCTTTTTTCCACACCCTCTCCAGCATTTATTGTTTCTAGATTTTTTGATGATGGCCATTCTGACTGGTGTGAGATGATATCTCATTGTAGTTTTGATTTGCATTTCTCTAATAAGTAAGGATGTTGAGCATCCTTTCATGTGTTTGTTGGCAGTCTGTATATCTTCTGTGGAGAAATGTCTATTTAGGTCTTCTGCCCATTTTTGGATTGGGTTGTTTGTTTTCTTGTTATTGAGCTGCATGAGCTGCTTATAAATTTTGGAGATTAATCCTTTGTCAGTTGCTTCATTTGCAAATATTTTCTCCCATTCTGAGGGTTGTCTTTTGGTCTTGTTTATGGTTTCCTTTGCTGTGCAAAAGCTTTGAAGTTTCATTAGGTCCCATGTGTTTATTTTTGTCTTTATTTCCATTTCTCTAAGAGGTGGGTCAAAAAGGATCTTGCTGTGATTTATGTCATAGAGTGTTCTGCCTATGTTTTCCGCTAAGAGTTTGATAGTTTCTGGCCTTACATTTAGGTCTTTAATCCATTTTGAGCTTATTTTTGTGTATGGTGTTAGGGAGTGATCTAATCTCATACTTTTACATGTCCCTATCCAGTTTTCCAAGCACCACTTATTGAAGAGACTGTCCTTTCTCCACTGTACATTCCTGCCTCCTTTATCAAAGATAAGGTGACCATATGTCCGTGGGTTTATCTCTGGGCTTTCTATCCTGTTCCATTGATCTATCTTTCTGTTTTTGTGCCAGTACCATACTGTCTTGATTACTGTAGCTTTGTAGTATAATCTGAAGTCAGGGAGCCTGATTCCTCCAGCTCCATTTTTCGTTCTCAAGATTGCTTTGGCTATTCGGGGTCTTTTGTGTTTCCATACAAATTGTGAAATTTTTTTCTCTAGTTCTGTGAAAAATGCCAGTGATAGTTTGATAGGGATTGCATTGAATCTGTAGATTGCTTTGGGTAGTAGAGTCATTTTCACAATGTTGATTCTTCCAATCCAAGAACATGGTACATCTCTCCATCTATTTGTATCATGTTTAATTTCTTTCATCAGTGTCTTATAATTTTCTGCATACAGGTCTTTTGTCTCCTTAGGTAGGTTTATTCCTAGATATTTTATTCTTTTTGTTGCAATGGTAAATGGGAGTGTTTCCTTGATTTCACTTTCAGATTTTTCATCATTAGTATATAGAAATGCCATAGATTTCTGTGCATTAATTTTGTATCCTGCTACTTTACCAAATTCATTTATTAGCTCTAGTAGTTTTCTGGTAGCATCTTTAGGATTCTCTATGTATAGTATCATGTCATCTGCAAACAGTGACAGCTTTAATTCTTCTTTTCCGATTTGGATTCCTTTTATTTCCTTTTCTTCTCTGATTGCTGTGGCTAAAACTTCCAAAACTAAGTTGAATAAGAGTGGTGAGAGTGGGCAACCTTGTCTTGTTCCTGATCTTAGTGGAAATGGTTTCAGTTTTTCACCATTGAGGACGATGCTGGCTGTGGGTTTGTCATATATGGCCTTTATTATGTTGAGGAAAGTTCCCTCTATGCCTATTTTCTGTAGGGTTTTTATCATAAATGGGTGTTGAATTTTGTCGAAAGCTTTCTCTGCATCTATTGAGATGATCATATGGTTTTTCTCCTTCAATTTGTTAATATGGTGTATCACTTTGATTGATTTGCGTATATTGAAGAATCCTTGCATTCCTGGAATAAATCCCACTTGATCATGGTGTATGATCCTTTTACTGTGCTGTTGGATTCTGTTTGCTAGTATTTTGTTGAGGATTTTTGCATCTATTTTCATCAGTGATATTGGCCTGTAGTTTTCTTTCTTTGTGACATCCTTGTCTGGTTTTTGTATCAAGGTGATGGTGGCCTCGTAGAATGAGTTTGGGAGTGTTCCTCCCTCTGCTATATTTTGGAAGAGTTTGAGAAGGATAGGTGTTAGCTCTTCTCTAAATGCTTGATAGAATTCGCCTGTGAAGCCATCTGGTCCTGGGCTTTTGTTTGTTGGAAGATTTTTAATCACAGTTTCAATTTCAGTGCTTGTGATTGGTCTGTTCATATTTTCTATTTCTTCCTGATTCAGTCTTGGCAGGTTGTGCATTTCTAAGAATTTGTCCATTTCTTCCAGGTTGTCCATTTTATTGGCATAGAGTTGCTTATAGTAATCTCTCATGATCTTTTGTATTTCTGCAGTGTCAGTTGTTACTTCTCCTTTTTCATTTCTAATTCTATTGACTTGAGTCTTCTCCCTTTTTTTCTTGATGAGTCTGGCTAATGGTTTATCAATTTTGTTTATCTTCTCAAAGAACCAGCTTTTAGTTTTATTGATCTTTGCTATCGTTCCCTTCATTTCTTTTTCATTTATTTCTGATCTGATTTTTATGATTTCTTTCCTTCTGCTAACTTTGGGATGTTTTTGCTCTTCTTTCTCTATTTGCTTTAGGTGCAAGGTTAGGTTGTTTATTCGAGATGTTTCCTGTTTCTTAAGGTGGGATTGTATTGCAATAAACTTCCCTCTTAGAGCTGCTTTTGCTGCATCCCATAGGTTTTGGGTCGTCGTGTTTTCATTGTCATTTGTTTCTAGGTATTTTTTTAATTTTCTCTTTGATTTCTTCAGTGATCACTTTGTTATTAAGTAGTGTATTGTTTAGCCTCCATGTGTTTGTATTTTTTACAGCTCTTTTCCTGTAATTGATATCTAGTCTCATAGCATTGTGGTCGGAAAAGATACTTGATAAAATTTCAATTTTCTTAAATTTACCAAGGCTTGATTTGTGACCCAAGATATGATCTATCCTGGAGAATGTTCCATGAGCACTTGAGAAAAATGTGTATTCTGTTGTTTTTGGATGGAATGTCCTATAAATATCAATTAAGCCCATCTTGTTTAATGTATCATTTAAAGCTTGTGTTTCCTTATTTATTTTCATTTTGGATGACCTGTCCATTGGTGAAAGTGGGGTGTTAAAGTCCCCTACTATGATTGTGTTATTGTCGATTTCTCCTTTTATGGCTGTTAGTATTTGCCTTATGTATTGAGGTGCTCCTATGTTTGGTGCATAAATATTTACAATTGTTATATCTTCTTCTTGGATCGATCCCTTGATCATTATGTAGTGTCCTTCTTTGTCTCTTCTAGTAGTCTTTATTTTAAAGTCTAATTTGTCTGAGATGAGAATTGCTGCTCCAGCTTTCTTTTGGTTTCCATTTGCATGGAATATCTTTTTCCATCCCCTTACTTTCAGTCTGTATGTGTCTCTAGGTCTGAAGTGGGTCTCTTGTAGACAGCATATATATGGGTCTTGTTTTTGTATCCATTCAGCCACTCTGTGTCTTTTGGTGGGAGCATTTAGTCCATTTACATTTAAGGTAATTATCGATATGTATATTCCTATTCCCATTTTCTTAATTGTTTTGGGTTCGTTATTGTAGGTCTTTTCCTTCTGTTGTGTTTCTTGCCTAGAGAAGTTCCTTTAGCATTTGTTGTAAAGCTGGTTTTGTGGTGCTGAACTCTCTCAGCTTTTGCTTTTCTGTAAACGTTTTAATTTCTCCATCAAATCTGAATGAGATCCTTGCTGGGTAGAGTAATCTTGGTTGCAGATTTTTCTCCTTCATCACTTTAATTATGTCCTGCCACTCCCTTCTGGCTTGTAGAGTTTCTGCTGAGAGATCAACTGTTATCCTGATGGGGATTCCCTTGTGTGTTATTTGTTGTTTTTGCCTTGCTGCTTTTAACATGATTTCTTTGTGTTTAATTTTTGACAGTTTGATTAATATGTGTCTTGGTGTATTTCTCCTTGAATTTATTCTGTATGGGACTCTCTGTGCCTCCTGGACTTGATTTACTATTTCCTTTCCCATATTAGGGAAGTTTTCAACTATAATCTCTTCAAATATTTTCTCAGTCCCTTTCTTTTTCTCTTCTTCTTCTGGAACCCCTATTATTCGAATGTTGGTGCGTTTAATGTTGTCCCAGAGGTCTCTGAGACTGTCCTCTGTTCTTTTCATTCTTTTTTCTTTATTTTGCTCTGCAGCAGTTATTTCCACTATTTTATCTTCCACCTCACTTATCCGTTCTTCTGCCTCAGTTATTCTGCTATTGATCCCATCTAGAGTATTTTTTATTTCATTTATTGTGTTTTTAATCGATGCTTGATTCATCTTTAGTTCTTCTAGGTCCTTGTTAACTGTTTCTTGCATTTTGTCTATTCTATTTCCAAGATTTTGGATCTGGGAAATAGAATCTTGGATCATCTTTACCATCATTATTCTGAATTCTTTTTCGGGTAGACTGCCTATTACCTCTTCATTTGTTAGGTCTGGTGGGTTTTTATCTTGCTCCTTCTCTTGCTGTGTGTTTTTCTGTCTTCTCATTTTGCTTATGTTACTGTCTTTGGGGTCTCCTTTTTGCAGGCTACAGGTTCGTAGTTCCCGTTGTTTTTGGTGTCTGTCCCCAGTGGCTAAGGTTGGTTTAGTGGGTGGTGTAGGCTTCCTGGTGGTGGGGACTAGTGCCTGTGTTCTGGTGGATGAGGCTGGATCTTGTCTTTCTGGTGGGCAGGTCCACGTCTGGTGGTGTGTTTTGGGGTGTCTGCGGACTTTTTATGATTTTAGGCCACCTCTCTGCTAATGGGTGGCGTTGTGTTCCTGTCTTGCTAGTTGTTTGGCATAGGGTGTCCAGCACTGTAGCTTGCTGGTCGTTGAGTGAAGCTGGGTGCTGGTGTTGAGATGGAGATCTCTGGAAGTTTTTCGCCGTTTGATATTATGTGGAGCTAGGAGGTCTCTTGTGGACCAGTGTCCTGAAGTTGGCTCTCCCACCTCAGAGGCACAGCACTGACTCCTGGCTCCTCAATTTGGGATGATTTGTTGTCTATTCATGTATTCCACAGATGCAGGGTACATAAAGTCGATTGTGGAGCTTTAATCCGCTGCTTCTGAGGCTGCTGGGAGAGGTTTCCCTTTCTCTTCTTTGTTCTCACAGCTCCTGGGTCTCAGCTTTGGATTTGGCCCCGCCTCTGCGTGTAGGTCGCCGGAGGGCGTCTGTTCTTCGCTCAGACAAGACAGGGTTAAAGGATCAGCCTCTTTGGGGACTCTGGCTCACTCAGGCCGGGCGGGAGGGAGGGGCACGGAGTGCGGGGCGAGCCTGCAGCGGCAGAGGTCGGCGTGACGTTGCAGCAGCCCGAGGCGCGCCGTGCGCTCTCCCAGGCAAGCCGCCCCTGGATCCCGGGACCCCGGCAGTGGCGGGCTGCACAGGCTCTCGGAAGGGCGGTGTGGACAGTGACCTGCGCTCACACACAGGCTTCTCGGCGGCGGCGGCAGCAGCCCCAGCATCCCACGCCCGTCACTGGGCTCCGCGCTTTCAGTCGTGACTCGCGCCCGTCTGTGGAGCCCCTTTAAGCAGCGCTCTTAATCCCCTCTCCTCGCGCACCAGGGAACCAAGAGGGAAGAAAAAGTCTTGCCTCTTCGGCAGCTCCAGAGTTTTCCCGGACTCCCTCCCGGCTAGCTGTGGCACATCAGTCCCCTTCAGGCTGAGTTCTCGCCGCCAGCCCCAGTCCTCTCCCTGCGCTCTGACCGAAGCCCGAGCCTCAGCTTCCAGCACCGCCTGCCCCGGCGGGCGAGCAGACAAGCCTCTCGGGCTGGTGAGTGCCCCTCGGCACTGATCCTCTGTGCGGGAATCTCTCCGCTTTGCCCTACCCAGGTATGTGGGGAGTTTCTTGCCTTTTGGGAGGTCTGGGGTCTTCTGCCAGCGTTCAGTAGGTGTTCTGTAGGAGTTGTTCCACGTGTAGCTGTATTTCTGGTGTATCCGTGGGGAGGAAGGTGATCTCCGCGTCTTACTCTTCCGCCATCTTACCCGGAAGTTCCCTTGCAGATTCTTGAATGCTCTTTATAACTTGTTTTAAGCAATTTGGATACAATATACCTTGGTGTAATTTTCTTCATTCTTGTACTTGGGTTTTCTTGACAAACTTGAGTTATACTTTTTACCAAATTTGGAAATGTTTTGGTCATTAGTTCTTCATATATTGGTTTTTGTGCAACACTCCTGTAAGACTCCAATTTCACATATTTGAGGCCACTTGAACTTATTCCACAGTTCCCAGATGTTCTATTTTTTTTTGTTTTTGGTTTCTGGGGTTTTCTTTTAGTTTTTTTTTTTTTTTTTTTTTTTTTTTTCTGTATTACTTTTGGGATAATTTCTTTTGCTATATGTTCAAGTTCATTAATATTTTCTTCTGCAATGTTTAATCTAGTGTTAGTCCTATCTCATGTATCTTTGATTTCAGACACTAGTTTTAATATGTACAAATTTATTTTTTAATTATCTTCTAAATCTCTGACATGATCAGTTTTTCTGTAGATTCTTGAACATATGGAATGCAGTTATAATAATTTGATGTTTTTGTCTAATTCTATCAATTATATAATTTCTGGGTCAGTTTTGGTTGACTATTTTTTCCTCCTTCATCATGTCTCATGTTTCCTGCTTCTTTGCACATTTCCTGCATCTTTTCATGTGCTTATTTCTCATTTATATATCCTCTTGAGTGAAATGTCTCTTCATATCCTTCCCATGTTCTAATTGGATTTTTTCACTGTTATAGTTCAAGAGTCCTTCATAAATTCTCTAAATGCATTTTTCCCTTCCAAACAGCCTGTTTAGTGACGGTTCTGTTCATCTTTTGCACATTTTCTTACTGTTGAATTTAGATTATTTTATATATTTAAATATAATTCCTTGCTCAGATTTGTGATTTGTAGGTTCTTTTTCCCTATACTGTGGCTTATCTTTTCATTCTCTTAGTGTCATTCAGAAAGCAAGAAAAAATTTAATTTTGAAGTCCAATTATCAATTCTTCTTTTATGGACCATTCTTTTGGTATCATGTCTAAGACGGCTACACCTAACCCCAAGTTACAAAGACTTTTTCCTCAAGTTTCTTCTAAACTTTTTATAATTTTATGTTTTAAATTTAGGTCTTTGATCCATTTGGGGTTCATTTTTTTATGTTTCAATTATTTTAATAAAACACCGTCAGCCAGTGAGACTGATAATCTCCCTAAATGTTGACTCCACGATCCACTCTAAAAAAACTTCAGACCAATATGGGGCAGTTCAATAATTAAGATTAGCCTTTTGGGTTTTTTTTGTCTTCCAGAGTGGTAGTTTCTTATCTTCCTCACATGCATATAATGGGCCACTTTGTAGAAAACTTAGCAGGACTCGTGTCTCACGCATTATTATTATTTTTTTTAAATTGGGGTATAGTTGATTTACAATGTTATTTTAGTTTCTGCTGTACAATGAACTGAATCAGCTATATGTATACATATATCCCCTCCCTCTGGCACCTCTCCCCCCCCATCCCACTCATGTATGTCACCACAGAGCACTGAACTGAGCTCCCTGTGCTATGTAGCATGTTCCCACTAGCTATCTCTTGTATACATGGTAGTGTATATATGTCAATCCCAGTCTCCCACTTCGTCCCCCCATTCCCCCCTCCCTGTGTCCACATGTCCGTTCTCTGTGTCTTTGTCTCTATTCCTGCCCTGCAAATTGGTTAATCTGTACTATTTTTTCTAGATTTCACATATATGTGTTAATATATGATTGGGGCTCATGTTTATATAAGAAGTGAGTTCTGTGCTTCAATTCACTTATTTGCATATGGATATCCAATTGTTTAAAAGCCATTGTTAGAAGACTATCCTTTCTCCATTGAATTGCCTTTGCACTTTGTAAAATAAAGCTTTTAAAACATAGTTGGATTATAGGCATCTATTTCTGGACTCTTCCATTCCACTAATCTATGTGTCTATCCCTGTACCATTATCATACGGCCCTAATTACTGTAAGCTTACATATACCTTAAAATCAAGTAGTATGATTTGTATGACTTTGCTCTTCTTCTACAAAAAATGTTTTGCAAAATCTAGTTTCTTTGCCTTCCTTTTAAACTTTAGAACATGTCTGTCTACAAAACAATATACTGCTGAGATTTTCATTAGAATTCTATAGAGTCGATATCAGTTTTGGAAAAGTTTATACTTTTTTTTGTTGATTCTACAAATGCATGAACAAGGTATGTCTCTCCATTTATTAATGTATTTTGTTCTTTTGCTTCTTCATTTGACTTTTTGTAGTTTTCAGCATTCCGATCCCATACATGAGTTTTGTTTGATTAGTATCTAAGCATTATATTTTTGGAACTATTGATATGTTTTTTAAAAAAAGAATTGGTTTCAGTTGTTTCTTGCAAGTATGTATATTGAAATATGATTTTTTTTCTGTATTATTCTTATATTCTATGACTGTACTGCATACATTTTTTAGTTCTAGGAATATTTTTGTAGATTCTTGGATTTTCAATGAAAACAATAGTGCATCTGCAAATTGTATTAAAGTTATTTATTATTTTCCAATTGTATGTTTTTTATTTTTATTTCTTACTTAGGACTGCATTTGCCTTCCAGTATGATGTTAAATAGGAGGGTCGAGTGAGGACTTCCTTACTTGTTCCTAATTTTAGAAAAAAAAAATTCATTCTTTTACCTGAATGTTGCCTGTTAGCTGGAAATTGTTGGCAAAATATATTTTATCAGGATAAAGAAGTCTTTTCCATTCATGGCTTGTGAAGGGTTTTTATCTTGAATGGATGTTGAATTTTGTGAAATGATTTTTCAGCATCGATTCACATTATTGAATATTTTTTCTTCTTTAAACTGTTAATATGTTGAATTATATTAATTTATTTTTCAGTATCATGCCAGTTTTACAACTGGCATGTTGTACATATTTTACATATGTACATATTTTACAATACATCACTGCCAGTTTGGCGGTGATGTATTTTTTTGTATGTGTATTGCAGAATTTTGTTTTCTAAAATTTCATTGAATACATTTGTGCTTACCTAAATGAATGATATTAGTTTGTGTAGTTTTCGTTTCCTGTACTATCTTTGGTTAGGTTATCCTTATAGTGCTGGCCTCATAAAATGAGTCAAGAAATATTCCCTCCTCGTGTTTTTTTAAAGAGATTGTGTAGAAATTGTATTATTTCTTTAACTTTTTGATAAAGTTCAGAGGATAAACAATCTGCTTCTATAGATTTTTTGAAGGATTTTTACCACATATTACATTCTTTTAGTAGTTAAAGAACTATTTGAGTTACCTATTTCATCTTGAGTTAATTTCACTAGTTTGTGATTTTCAAGGAAACATTCCATTTCTTCAGCATTGTTGAATTTGTGTACATAACCTTGTCTGTATTATTCCTTTTTAAAAATTATTTTACTGTATGTTGCATCTGTAGTGAAATACCTTCAATTCCTGATATTAGCAATCTGTGTTATCTCTCCTTTTATTCTGGTGAGTCTTGCTAGAGGTTTATTAATTGTACTGATCTTTGTTAGAATCTTCATTGGTTTCTTTGAATTCTCCCTTGTTTGTTTTCTGTTTTTTTTTGTTTGTTTGTTTTACTGATATCTGTTTTTATTTGTAGTATTCTTTTTTCCTTCTTTTTGATATGGATTTATTGTGCTCTTCTTTTTCTAGTTTCTTAGATTGGAAGTCACAAAGAGTGATTGTGAATTCATCTAATTCTTGTTTCCATTCTGTCAGTTTTTGCTTCATATACTTTTTTGTGAGATGAATGCACATGTAAAGATTGTCATTTTTCTTCCTTTGGAAGATTGACTCTTTTATCATTATGAAGTATTCCCCTTTATATCATGTAATTTTATTTGCTCTGAAATCTACTTTGTTTGATATTAACATAACTACTCCAACTTTCTTTGGCTCATGTTTGAATGATATATATTTGTCCATTCTTTTACTTTTAATCTACCTATATTATTATATTTTAAGTAGCTTCATGTAGAGAACATACAGTTGAGTTAATTACTTTATTCATTCTGATAGTATATATTTTTTAATTCATGAGATTAGACCATTTACATTTATCTTAGATCTGCAATTTTTGTTTTGATTTGTTTTCAGTTTATTCTTTCTGTTTTCTATCCTTCTATTTCCCCTTCTCTGCCTTCTCCTGGGCTTTGTGAATATTTTTAGTGTTCTATTTTATTTTATCTATTATGTTTCTGTCTATACATTTTTCTGTTTTTTTTTTTTTTTGTGATTGTGCCCGCTATTGTGAATATGCTGTGCCTCTTTAACTTAGAGCCAAAGTTTTACCACTATAATTGGATTGTAAAAATTGTAGCACCATATAGATCCTCATACTCCTCTCTTCTTTATGTCTTAGTAGTCTTCTATATTACATCCGAATTTAGTGAATACCTCATAGGCAATGTTAAGCGTTTTTATTTCAATCATTAACTGTATTTTAAAGAACTCAAGTGGAGAACAGTCTATTATATTTACCTAGATATTTAACATTTCTCCTGCTCTTTCTTCATCCCTGAAGTCTGATGTTTCCTTTGATAGAATTTCTCTTTGTATGAATTTCTCTTTTGTCTGAAGAGGTCCCTTTAGAAATTGTTTCAGATCAGGTTTACTGGCAGATATTGTATTACTCATCCTTTATCTGAGAACTATAATGTCTTTACCTTCATTTGTGAAAGATATCTTTGCTGAACACAGAACTTTATTTTGACAGATCTGTCTTTTTTGACACTTTAAAAATATTGTTTCACCTTCTTTTGGCCTCTGTTTGTTTCTGATAAGAAATCCACAGTTATTTGAATTATTGTTGTACTATAAATAACACATTTTTGTGTTTGTATATCTTTAGTTTTTAGCAGTTTGATTATGACATGCCTGCAGCATGAACGTCTTTGGACTTATCTGTTTGGGTTTCAAGGCTACCGCTGGTTTTGAATCTGTGTTTTCAAAATCTTTTGCCAATTTGGGAAGTTTTCAGACATTAGTTCTATAGATACATATACATAGGTATACATATACAAATGTAGATGCATACATTTTCTATGATGTTTATTTCTCCTTTCCTTCTTAGATTTGATGACATTTTGGTGTTGTCTCACAGGTTCCTGAAACTCTGTGGTTTCTTTGTTTTTTTGTTTTTTGTTTTCTTTAATATTTTCTCCTTCAGTTTTGAAGATTGGACAATTTTTATTGGTAATTCATCAAGTTCAGAAACTCTTCCCTCTGTCATAACCATTTATCACGCCCAAGAATATCTTTGTTACTATAAATTTGGTTCTAATATTTATTCATTTATTTTTAATACACTGTGTGTCTTTAAGGGAACTGTCTTTCCATTTATTCTGAGGTGGTTCACCCTTACCCTTTGGAAAATGTTTAAAATAGTTAAAGTAGTTTTTAGATAATAAAGCATGTTTCAGTGTCATTGGCATTTAATACTAACATGAGATTTTCCTAGTTCTTCATAGGCCAACATTTTTTAGATTATATCCTGGATTTTGAATATCATGAGATTCTGGGGTTTATTTCAGTTCTATGGAGAATGTTGATATTTTTATTTTCACAGGCAATCAATTGATTTAAATTCAGACCACTTACTGTGACCAGCCTTCTGTGGTTTGTGGATTCAAAATCAGTTTCATTTTCAAAAATTGTGCGCTAATTTTCAGATCTGTCTCACATATGAACCAATGGTCATTCCAAGACCTGTGGGGTAGGATGTCTCTTAGTTCAGTTCTCAACGTCTTTGTGCTGTTTAAGATTACACCCACACATTGATAGCTCAGGGCTGAGCTCAAGATTTCATAAATAACTTGATGTGGTTCCTTTTCCAACCTCTTCCTACTTTTTTAACTCTCACCTACTTACCTATTTCTGAGTCTTCATTTTTCAGTCCTATAATCAGAAAACTGGGGTTTATTTATCCCCTCTCTACCACCAATGTGCCCTCATTCAGGGTCAGTTAGCCAGAGGAAAGAGAGAGATAAAAGCAGTAGATATATTTGCTTTGCCATCTTGGGACCATAACTCTTCTGATTAAGGAGGAAGATGGCCCTGTCTCAGACAGACACTTACAAGCTCCCTCCCTGCTGCCATTGTCGCTACCAGGAGACCTCTTTCCTGCTTATTGAACCTGAACTAGAAGGCTTCTCTTGGACCTCTCTCAGGCCATGCTGATTCCCACTTCTGAGTTTTGGACTGCCTTCAGTTCAGTCCAGGGATTCTGAAGGAAAAAAAAAAAAAAAAAAAAAAAGGTTCTCTGATAGTCTCCTACTATTTCAAATTCTGATATTTTTCTATTAGCAATATGCTTGCTACCATTTATATTTCAGAATCCTCAAACAGATTATCCATGCATTTTTTCTAAGTGTTACAGACAAATTGAGTGATAGAGACAAATGTAGAGGAGTTTCTCCAATTTACCCAGAACTGGAATTCTGTAATATTATTTTTAATCTTATTGACATGCATGAGATGGGTTTTTTTTTCCCTCATTTCTTAACTCTAAAGAATTATTAAAGACATTAACAGGAATGGTGTACAGCAGCTCATTTTTGATTGCTACTCTATCACTCCAGTGTTACTCAGAATATCTAGCTCACATTTTAGGAATAAGTTCAGGCTACTTATTGACTTTTGACAGTAGTATATTTAAGATCAAATATTCCTAACTTAGTTGAGGAAAAATTAAAAGACTCATAAGGGTAAAAATAAAAGAGGCTTCAACTCTTCTTCCTTTCTGCTATCACAGATGAAAATTATGTTGAGCTTACAAAACATAATTATGTAGGTCTTTTAAAAAATGTAATAGTAACTTCCCAAAATTATGAGCTATATAATCATTTGATGATTTATTCTGGTATCTGCTCAGATATTATAGTAAACTGACAAGTTTTCAATAGAAAGATAACTCTTTCTCTCCAACATCTCCACCCTCATTCAACATTACTTTCATTCTTGTTACATAAATGAGCCAAAGAAGGGTCCTTTATATTGGTGCTCTTGTTTTCTTCTTCAGAGCAGGCTGGGGCCATTAGCTCAAAAACCTTACTAGCACCAAATTCAAGATTTTGTGTATTTTATATAAAAAATCCAGTGGTTTTAAATATAGCCCCAAATAAGCATATTTTAACCATTTAGAATCAATTTGCTTTGCACACCCTTCAAAAATGTACCCACCTTCTGCTAGCCATAATAAAACTAACTCTGGACCTATGCAGGATCCCAAGTTACTGCTGCACTCTGGAGCTCTCCAACTGAAAGACACCATGCTATGCTGATGAGTGACATCACACAGACACATAAGCTCACTACTCAAGTTCCACATTCTCTGAGGAATTTCCTTGTTCTCCTCCCCTTTAGGGACATGGGTGGTGTCCTGAAACACACAGACACACAGACACACACACACACACGCACACACACACACAGTCTCTGGAAGGTCTCCTGCTGTGGATAACTTATCCTCTCATGCAACCCGTCCAAGTGCCACCCAAATAAAGCCCATTGTGTACTGCTGCCACGTTGTTGTGTCTTTTTTCTTGATCAGTCCTGAGACCCTTGAACTCACACTTCCCAACAGATATTTTTCTCCAGAATTTCTCAAACATGATCATTATTAATTCTCTAGGAATATGTTCTGAAATTTTATCCATTTAGATTAATCTTAAGCATATAGTATGGCTTTTATTTTAAATTTATTTTTTCTTGGCAGTTTTATATGACTTCTCTTTAAATGCTAATTTAAATTACTAAATTGCATTCCACCTCATTTTGTTCCCCAGATGATCACAAAATTTTTGTCTTAAGAACTCTTTTACACCTGTAAAATTATTGACAATCCCCAAAAGTTTTGTTTATGTGGATCATTTCTATTTTTATCTATATAGATATATAGATATATATCATATTATATTGTACATGGAAACTGAGACTTTTTAAAATATTTAATTCATTTAAATTTAAAAAAGTTAATTTCTTATTTGTCAAAATAAGCATGCTAATCTAAATAATGTATTTACAAAAAATAACTACATTTTGAAAAATAGTGAAAGAGTAGCTTCTTGTATTTTTACATTTTTGTGAGTTTCTCTAATGTGTGCCTGAACAGAAGACAGGTGGATTCTCATATTTCCAGCTGCAAACTTTTGTGACATATTTTTCAATGTGTGGAAAGAAATATTTTAGATAAAGAGATTATTGAACTTTTCCTCCATTAGCATAATCAAATAACTTATATTTGCAGGAGAAAATATATTATCACATAGACACATGTTGGAAGAGACAGGGCCTCGTAGATTCTCTAATTGGTTGTTGGGGATCTCAGGTGTCCTTGAAACATCCTTTGAGGACCTCTCCTATAAAATATTGTTAATCATAAAATGTACATTGAAAAAGGACAAAAATGGCCAACTTTAATGGTGAAATTTTTCATCAAGATGTCTAAAATCTTTGGATTTGTTTTGAGCTGATGGATCTGCCATATTAATGTTAGCCTTTTATTTAATTATTACCTCTTATGGTGGAAACAAAAGAAAATGAAAGTAATGTTGTCCATGCTTTCAACTGCAATTTTACACATGACTTTTCCTTAATAAGATTTTATTTTTGGGTTATATTGTTTGTCGACATTCAGCTATAAATTAAATTTCTTAAATTATATGAAAATTATTCATTTCAGTTTTTATTGTTTTATTTTCTTATTTCCTCATTTATATTTTTTGGTAATAAAAATAATCCATTGTTGAACTAGAATATTGCATAATTACCACCAAGGGTAATTTGGAACATCTAATTTAGTCTTTAGTCAGAATTATATATCAATTTACTTCTTGACAAATCAATTTAACTTTGGGATAATTAGTTGCAGCATTGATTGCAGAAGATAAAGATTGTAATAGGTAGCTCTTTGGTCATACATACAGGTGACCAATAATTCATCCACAGGGTAGAAGACTGTGCAATTTGAACTAGTGTGAAGAAATTCTTTATGTAGTGACATGAATATATCCCTTACATGTATCATTAACTTGAGAATAAAAACATGGTACAGAAAAGGGTATAGTTTGTAAAAGGAAAAAAGAAACAAAAATGTGTGTTAATATGTGCTTAAAGAAATATAAGTAATTAATAAAGTGGTTAATGAGGAAAGGGTTTAGGTCAAGAATTCTGATGTATCTTTTTATTTTATTGTATTTTTGAACACATGAATATGATCTATTTTAAAAGTCATATTAAAAGAACATAAAAATCAGATTTATTTGGCAAAAACTTGAAAAAAAATACAGAAAAGCATAATGATGATAATGTACCAAATCTTCAGTTAACATTTTCTCAGTCTTTTGTACTTGTCCATTGAAGGTAATATTTATTTGCCACCGTTTCTCAGGCTTTCATATTACAGTTCACTAAGAATGGAATTTAAGATGGTAATGGAAACTTTTCACTTGAATTTTTTTTAAAGGCAACATAATAGGCCAATTTGATCCTCACTATCTTTTCTTTTTTTTTTTTTTGTGGTACGCAGGCCTCTCACTGCTGTGGCCTCTCCCATTGCAGAGCACAGGCTCCGGACGCGCAGACTCAGTGGCCATGGCTCATGGGCCCAGCCGCTCCACGGCATGTGGGATCCTCCCAGACAGGGACACGAACCCACGTCCTCTGCATCGGCAGGCAGACTCTCAACCACTGTGCCACCAGGGAAGCCCCCTCACTATCTTTTAATATGATGGATCAAACAGAACTCTTACTGCATTCCTCATATAGGTTTGATTTTAAAACTCAGTGCTCATCAGATAATTTTAATTGTTACTGATTTACTGTATTCACAAATTAGGAGCAAATATGTGGAAAATACCTGCCGATTAGTTATTAATTCTAAATCAAGTACATTAAAAATATTGTTTGGGGCTTTCCTGGTGGCACAGTGGTTGAGAATCCGCCTGCCAATGCAGGGGACACGGGTTCATGCCCCGGTCCAGGAAGATCCCACATGTTGCGGAGCAGCTGGGCCCGTGAGCCACGGCCGCTGAGCCTGTGCTTCCGGAGCCTGTGCTCTGCAACACGAGAGGCCACAACAGTGAGAGCCCCGTATACCACAAATATATATATATATAACATATATATATATATATATATATAATATATATATATATATATATTGCTTGATTCTATAACAAGGCAGTAATACTAAGTATGCTGAAACTCAAGATTGGAAACCACTGACTACATTTATATGAAAAGAACTAGCTATACGCATTGATCAATGAGCTAGATTTTCTTTCAAAATGAAATTTTATAATTAGTTAGCTGTTTTATGTTAATCATTTGATATTTTGTATGTGTTTTGAGTTCCAAAAAAAACTTGGTTCTATTAAGTAGCAATTTAAATTGACCAACTTCATAAATATGAAGTGGAAGATTAATGCAAGTAATCAGAACCAATATTAATGAAAATTAAGAAAGGATAGGTGATATAATAGTCTATGAGACAGTAGTGAAGAGCAAAGCAAACAAAAAAAAATAAAACAAATAAAGTTAAAAAAACCTGAATATTTGACCTCGTTGATGCCTGATATGACCATTGGAAAGTAACAACATCAAAATCATGATGGAAATGCATTTTACATTATTTAAATCTTATTGCATAAGGAGTGTCTATGTCATATTAAAACACCATTCTTTTTTACTACATGATATTATAAGCAATTGGTGTATGAAAAATTTCTGAAGAGTTAAGTTGCAAAATGAAGATACTTGCTTTCTTATTAAAGGAGGAGTCTTAGAATTAAACTGAAAAAATTGGAATTTTCTAGCATCCTTGAGTAATATGAATCAGCTTTGCAAATGTGGTTTCCTAGTTGTTTCACCTTTACCTCTGTTCATTGTTTATATGCAATGGAAAGAACCATATGCTGATGAAGGCATGGAAAGACCTGAGGCAAGAAACTAAATTATTTCCCATATACACTGAGAATAACACTATAGAATGTTAAAGCTACAAGGTACTTTGGTGTTAACCTGGTCCATCTAGTTTCTTGGCCTGGGCCTGAGATATCTTATGTTACTTTCCTTTTACATTACTTCAATTTTTGTGGTAAAATACACATAACATAAAATCAACCAGTTTAACCATTTTTTAAATGTACAGTTAGGTGGTATTATATACACTTGTAAGGTAGTGCACCAGTCACTACCAACCATCCTCATAACTCTTTTCATCTTGCAAAACTAAATACTCATTTAACAGTAACTCCTATTCACCTCTCCCTCCAGCCTCTAGCAACCACCATTCCACTCCCTGTATCTGTGTTTTTGACTACTCTAAGTGCACAATAAGTGGAATCATAGAGTATTTGTCTTTATGTGACTGATTTATTTCACTTAGCATAGTATCCTCAAGGTTCATTCATGTTGTAGATATACTACAACAAATAGTTAAAATTTTCTTTTCTTTTTCGAGGCTGGATAGTATTCCATTTTAATCATATACAAGATTTTGCTTATCTATTTATTAATCTATGGGTATTTGTATTGCTTCCACTTTTTAAATATTATGAATAATGTTGCCATGAACATGGATGAGCAAATATCTCTTTGAGGCCTTGCTCAAAATCCTTTTGAGTATATACCCATAAGTGAAATGGCTGGATCACATGGCAATTGTATTTTTAATTTTTTGAGAAACCACCATACTGTTTTCCATTTTCCATTTTCCCAATAATGCAAAAAGTTCCAATTTCTCCACGTCCTCACTAACACTTGCTATTGTATTTTATTTTTTAATAGTAGCCTTCCTATTAGATATGAGGTGGTATTTCACTGTAGTTTTGATCGGCAGTTCCCTAAGGGTGCTGTTGAGGATCTTTTCATGTGCTTATCTGCCATTTGTGCCTCTGCTTTGGATAAATGTCTATTTAATTTATCTTGCTTATTTTTGAATTGGGTTATGTATTTTTTTGTTGTTGCTGAATTTTAGGAGTTCATTATCTATTCTGGATGTTAATCCTTTATCAGATATACAATTTTTAAATATTTCCCCCATTCTGCATGTTGCCTTTTTACTCTTTTTGTTGTTGTTGCCTACACCTTTGGTATCATATTGAAGAAAACATTGTGAAATCCAATGTCATGAAGCTCTTGCCTTATTTTTTTTCCTAAGAGTTTTATAGTTTGTAGGTCTGATTCTTTCTGAGTTAATTTTTGTATAGTGTCCTCTTATAATCCTTTTTTATTCCTTTGGAATTGTTAATGTTTCATTTCTGATTTTAATAATTTGAGTTTTATCTTTTTTTTTTTTTTTAGATGTTGGGGATAGGAGTTTATTAATCTATTTATTTATTTTTGCTGTGTTGGGTCTTCGTTTCTGTACGAGAGCTTCCCCTAGTTGTGGCAAGCGGGGACCACTCTTCATCGCAGTGCGCGGGCCTCTCACTATCACGGCCTCTCTTGTTGCGGAGCACAGGCTCTGGACGCGCAGGCTCAGTAGCTGTGGCTCACGGGCCTAGTTGCTCCGCGGCATGTGGGATCTTCCCAGACCAGGGCTCGAACCCGTGTCCCCTGCATTGGCAGGCAGATTCTCAACCACTGCACCACCAGGGAAGCCCAGTTTTATCTTTTTAAATCTTAGTCCATCTAGCTAAATTTTTGTCAATTCTGTTGATCTTTTTAATAAAGCAACTTATGGTTTCATTAATTTTGTCTATTATTTTCTATTCTCAATTTAAAATTTTTTGTTCTAATATTTATTATTAATTTTCTTCTGCTAGCTTAGGTTGTGTTTATCCTTTTATTCTGGTTCTTTATGTTAAGATTAATTTTTGACATAACATATGGGCTTTCCTGGGGAATGTCCTACATGCTCTTGAGAAAATGTGGTTACTCTCTTTTTTTGGATAGAGTATGCTGTATATACATGAGAACTAGTTGGTATATTGTGTTGTATGAGTCCTCTATTTTCTTACTTATCTTCTGTCTGGTCATTCAATGCATTATTGAGGCTGTATTGTTGAAGTCCCCAACTATTATTGTAGGACTATTTCTTCCTTCAATTATGTCCGTTTTTGCTTCATGTATTTTGATGGCCTACTGTTAGGAGCATAAATATTTACAATTGTTATATTTTCTTGCTATATTGAAACATTTTTTAATATACAATGTTTGTTTCCTCATAAACTTTTTGATTCAACGTCTATTTTGTCTATTCCTATAGTCACCCCTTCTCTTTTTTGGTTATTATATCTTTATCCTTTCACTTTCAATCTATTTGTGTCTTCATTATTGACAGTGAATCTCTTATAGATAGGACATAATTTTATCATGTGTTTTTAGGCATTGTGCCAACCTCTGTTTGTTTATTGAAAAGTTTAATCTATTTCCATTTAAAGTAATTATTGATAAGGAAGGACTTCCTTCTGTCATTTTGCTGTTTGTTTTCTAAATGTCTTATAGATTTTTTTGTCTCTTCATCTCCTACATTACTATCTTCTTTTTGTTTAGTCAATTTTTTGTAGTGAAACTTTAAAATTATTTTCTCATTTTTTTGTGTGTGTATATTCTGTACTTATTTTCTTTGTGGTTATTGGTGGTATTGCATATAATGTCCTAAAGTTATAACATCCTAATTTAAATTTATACTAGCTTAACTTCAATAAATATAAAAAAAATAAAACTCTGCTCCTTTAAAGCTTAACTCCATTCCTTTTGGTTGTTGATATCACAAAATTACATTTTTATGCATTTTGTGTCTCAAAACATGAACTGACAATTCTTTAAATTGCATTAGTCTCTTAAATTATGTAGAAAACAAAATCTGGAATTATAAGACATAGTTAAAATCATACTAATATATTTTTTTAAATATATATTAGTCTCAAATCGTGTAGAAAAAAATGCAGTTACAAACTGTTGTTACAGTAGTACCAGCTTTTTTATTGCCCATGTATTTACATTTATTGAGCTCTTTATTTCTTTATATGGCTTTGAATTACTCTCTAGTGTCCTTTTATTTCATCTTGTAGGACTCCCTTGAGCATTTATTGCAGGACAGGTCTAGTGGTAACAAACTCCTCCAGCTTTTACTTATCTGAAATATCTTAATTTCTCCCTCACTGTTGAAAGGCAGTTTTCCAGGATATGGGTTTCTTGGTTGACAGTTTTTTATTTTTTTCCTTTTAGCACTTTGAATATATCTACCAACTGCCATCTGTCCTCCAAAGATTTTGATGCAAAATCTGCTGATAATTACTGAGGATCCCTTCTATGTGATGAGTCACTCTTCTCTTGCTGCTTTCCAAGATTTTCTCTTTGCGTTTGCCTTTTGAAAATTTCATTATAATGTGTCTTGGCCTGGTCCTCTTTGAATTCATCTTAGTTGTAGTTTGTTGAGCTTCTTGGATGTTTATATTCATAGCTAAACTTTTCAGCCATTATTTCTTCATATATTCACTCTGTCCCTTTCTCTCTCTTCCCTTCTGGGACTCCCACTGTGTGACTGTTGGTCTACATGATTATGTCCCACTGGTCTTTTAGGTTGTATTCACTTTTCTTCAATCTTTTGTTTTTCTGTTTCTCAGATTCAAGAATTTTCATTGCCTTATTTCATATTCACTGATTCTTTCTTCTGCTTACTCAGATTTGCATGTGAATCCCTCTAATGAGTTTTTCATTTCGGTGATTGTAATTGTAAGATTCAGAATTTCTTTCTGGCTTTTTTTTTTAGGTTTTCTATATCTTTATAGGTATTTCCATTTTCTTCATATATTGTTTCCTTGAGTTTTTCCACTTCTTTCTTCAGTTCTTTGAGTATCTTTTAGACAGTTGTTTGAAAGTCTTCATCAAGCATATCTTCCCTCAGGTCTTTTTCAAATTTTCTATTGATTTAATTTTTCTTTTGAATGGGCCATACTTTCCTATTTCTTTGTATGCCTTGTGATTTTTTTTTTCTGAAAACTGAATATTTGAACATAATAAGTGCTTCCTATGGAAATCAGATTCTTTCTCAATCCCAGGGTTTACTGTTACTGGTTATTATTATTATTATTGAAGGCTGTCTTATGCTAAATGTCAGCCTGAGATGTAAATTTAAGGTATCCTCAGGTATTTTCTAAGCCTACACCTTTCCCTGGACATGCATGGTCACTTTCTAATATGTCCATTATATGCAGTTGTTTTTGAATGTCCTAGTCTTTAATGTCTGGCTCCCAAAATGGTAAAAAGAGAAAAATGAAGGGGGGACTAAAAGAATGAGAGTTAATTAAATCCCCAGATCTCACAGTTGTGGGAGGTATAACAACAATGGCCACCACCTCTTCATCTGCACCTCTGTGATCAAAAGCATCAGTCAGTGATCAGTGCACAGATCCTTGATATCTGAATGACAAAGTCATTTTTGCCTATGCTGGCTTTCTTTGTGCAACCTACACTAGGAACATGTGCACAGCTTCCTGCCTCAGATGGGGAGGGGGATAGGTAGATGCCAGTGTACTAACAGCTGAAACTGACCAGTATTAACAACAGTTTATCTTCCATGTCTTTGCCTGGAAGTGGCAAACATTCAATAGACTCCACAGTTTCAAGATAGTTACATTAGACAGATTGTGACAGTGCAGTTGCTGTGTAGGTGTGGAGACAGATGCCTGGTACTTCCTACTCTGCTATCTTCCCCAAGTCCTCTCTTATGTGAATGTCTAAGTGTCATTCAGCCTTAAAAGTAAAAACAAGAAAAGGTAATTATGAAAAGGCCGAGTCTTAAGATTAGCAGTCCTCTGCCAGTTAAAGGATCTACATGTGAATATATTTGATGATATACATTTAGGAAAGATCTGAATAATCAATAAATTAGAAAAGAGTTGCTTTTCTGACAATGGTAGAGTGGAGATTGTTATCCCTATCCTGAATAAATTTGTAGAAATTATTGGCATTTGTTGATCAGAACCATACAAGTATTTCATGGTTAATACAGTATTCTTTATCTTCCAAAAAACATTTGAAGGAAAGTGGGTGGAGAAAAAGACTGCAAGACACAGAAGACACATAGACTAGCTGGATTCCACTGTTAATGAAGGGGGATTAAGATGTCAAGTTAGTGATGTCTTTGGTGCATAAGCAGCCAGTGAGGGGAATTATAACTTGAAGGTGAACCAAAGCTTCCATGTAAGTAAGTTATGGAGCTACTTCTCTACACATCCCCATGTTTCTTGAAGCTAAAATATAAAAACAGAAACTTACAAAGGATTGACTACTTAATGGGTACAGAACATAAATCTTGGTAAAGTTATTAAAACTGGACATTTTAGATATAGTCAAATGCCAAAAGTATTTTTAAAAAGATAAAATAGAGTAGATGCTGGTCTTGTGAGAAAAATATAATCAGATGAAATATAATTGTTACCTCTTTTAAAATTATCTAATCGAACTCAACAGTGAGTTCAGAAGCAATAAGGTAATATATGTAAAAATGCTGTACAGTCTAAACAGTAGCTAACAAACTGCCTGAACATCTTGACATCTGAACTAGTGAAAACCTCTGCAGATTTTGATGCTATTTTTCTTCAGAATAGTTCTAGAATTACTCTTCAAAGTATCTCAAAGTATCTAAACATGTAATATTAATATTTTTCTACTAATCTACACTACAAGTAAGAACACATATGTCATTAGCAGAGTTAATATATCATAAAACACAGAGATTAAGATTTGTTAATTCTTAGAGATCATCCAACAAATACAGTTCACTTTATAGATAAGAAAATTATGATAAAGAATAAATAACTTGTTTAGGTTAGTAACAGTAATAGGACAAGAACTGGAACATATGGCTCTCCTTTTGAAAATGATTCTATCTACATGAATGCTATAGAATACTATAGTCAAATTTCAGTGACTTAAAATGCAGAGTTAACATCTGAAAAGAAAAGTCCATTCTATTGTAATACTAGTAATTATTATGTTACTTTACAGATAGCATGACATGTCATGCACCTTGTGTCTAAATTCATAAAGGCAGAAACTTGATTAATTGTGCTTAATTACTAAGAAACATATCAGTTCCTATCCCCACCATCAATTGTGATAATGCAACATCAGTGTTGACCTGAAAGCTATTGTAGAGATATTTAATTAAAATCACATTTCTAAGTGCCTGTCTGGTCATGTTGTTTAGGATATGTAAAATCAAATGTATTAAATAATTAATTTTAGGAATATCATTTCATCATATTCAATTGAAAAATCATAAAAAATGTACATTAAATACAAATTTATGCTTTACTTTGAAATTTTAGCTTCTGTTATGGATGTCATTGATTCGTTTATTGCAAACAGTGCATTTCAGTAACAGTTTCAATGTGTTCAAAATGTGCAACATATACAGTTTTTGCAATGTAATTAGTTAGAAATTGGGGAAGCTTAATTTTAAAATTGAATTGTTCATGAAAATCTATTCATACTCTCTATGGATAAAGCAATTTCTCTTCATAAAATGTTCTATAGCTGTTTGAAGAAATTAAGTGTAGTTAATCGGAAAGAACATTATGGTTTGACACTTAATTTGAAAGCCCTGTCTTGAAGAAGTGAATGTTTGCTTATAGAAGTACATACACTGATGAGAACCCAAATAAGAAATCCATTTATGCTCCAAGTAGATCTCAGTATTTATGTAAGTCAGGGTGGTATTGTCTGTCTTTCTGTAAGAAATAGTTCATAAAAGTGTGTGTAGGGCTTCCCTGGTGGCGCAGTGGTTGAGAGTCCGCGTGCCAGTGCAGGGGACATGGGTTCTTGCCCCGGTCCGGGAAGATCCCACATGCCGCAGAGCGGCTGGGACTGTGAGCCATGGCCGCTGAGCCTGCACGTCCGGAATCTGTGCTCCGCAAAGGGAGAGGCCACAACAGTGAGAGGCCCGCGTACCGCAAAAAAAAAAAAAAAAAAAAAAAAGTGTGTGTATATGTAAATATATATATATATATATATATATTTGCTAAAGTGTCTAGTTTATTTTTAGTCTAGTTTAATAGATTAAAAATAGTAAAACTGCATTACAGTGAATTATCTAATTATTGTACATTAGAAGACAGATCAGTGATTTTAGTCATTTTACTATGCAACCAAGTCAGTCCTCTTGATATAAGTACAGAAGTTGTAAAGCTTAGTTTTAAAAGAAAATTAACAACAGTAAGAATGTTCCAGTGGTGTTGGTAAAATGTTTTTCATCTCTATTTAATCTACATTTGTCTGTTTTTCAGTGCCGCCAGCAATCACAATGCATCAGAAATCCTTTAATGCCACAGCAGAGAGAGGAGAGGAGAGGACATTTTCCTGCAGAGCCTCTGGCTCTCCTGAGCCCACCATTTCCTGGTACAGGTAAGTTATGCACCCACATCCCTTTGGCTTGTGTCCATAGTCAGGCTTCTGGAAAAATATTTACAGTCTTATCATTCTGTCCAGAATGGAAACATTGTTTATGAATTTCATTTGAAAATGATTTTCGTTTTCAGTTAAGTTGGTTAAATTAACTTGTTAAAGAGAGCAACAGAATGATTTAACACAAGTCAAAGGCTGCTCTTATAGCCCTGGTCATTTTATCTAAAAGGTGTGTTTCTGGCCAAAATGGGCCACGAGCCCTGTGACAAATTCAGCCATTTTATTGTTCCTACTAGAGAGTACCCACAAGTGGGAATTCTAGTATGGATGGCACCACTGTTGTATGTGTACAAAATTATATTTTATTAAATATAATTGCATATTTTATTTGTGTACCATATTATTACAGAAAAAGCTAGTTATGTAGAGTTAAATTTCAATAAATTTAATGTTATGTAACAAAATGTTGAAATGAATGAATTCTCTATTCTAAATCTATTGTTTTACAGTTCACTTTTATATTTTTTTTGAATTTTTAAACGTTATTTGATTTCTATTAACATCAAACAGATATCAAAATATTCCACTCTTTTAGGTTGTGTCTCACACTGTTAAAAGTGAGACAATTAAAGTATAAAAATGGACAGTTTTTAAATATGTATTAGTTATTAATTGAGGTTACTACTCAAGCAAATCTCTAAACATTTATAGAATCACTTCTATACTTCATAATTCATATACTATAAGAATAGTCAAAAGAAAACAATTAGAAATTTATATTCAAATTGGCAAAAGTGTCCATAATAAGGATTAGGTTTTAAAAACATATTTTAAGGAGAATAATTGAAATTCAAAACTATTTTTTATTACTTTCTGAACATTTAATGATACTATCTTCAAGTTTCAAACCTTTATTGCTTTAACATAGCAGGTAGCAATAAACAAGATATTTCTTCAGACAGGGGTTTTTAGAAGTTCTTTGCAGACAATAATTCCTTTCTGACACACGGTTGGTATTTTTAAAGGGATTACACATCAAGTATTAACACATTCACCCCAGATAATTATCATGTATCCCAGAGACTTCTGGTTTCTAGTGTGTATCCTAAATAGCCAATATTAGCTCTAATCACAGCAAGCAAAAGCTCCTGGATCATTCATTACAATGAACAAATATTGGTCTAGAGTCTTATCCTCATCATTTTATCTTTCCGGAGAGACTGACTTTCAGTTTAGACTATTTTCTTAAAGTTTAACATTTGTTTAAAATTCTCATATGTAAGTAGAAATATAATTATCATACAGCTTAGAATAAATCAGATTCAGAGACTAATATAATTGAATAATTTAAAATCATGATTTTGCACCTCCATTTTTTCATATGGCATTAGCCTCATCATTTGGATGGAATAAAATAATAATTATTCTAGTAGCTGGATATATAATATATAATGCGAGAATGGGAGTATGTGATAGTGTTCTTAACAGAGGTAAAATTGGTATCAGAGGGAAGTTTTCATTGTGACATATTTATCTGTAGATATAGACATGTTATCTTTGTGAAAAAAATTCCAAAAAGTATTAGGGCAGCAGTGCAGAGAGAAAAATCCAGACACTACCCCTTGCATAGAGATAATATTTCCAAGAGGTATGAGTGAAACCAGTAAAGAAGGTAGTTGAAGACCAAACATTGAGGAAAAATCAGAAATTTTCACAAAGAGAACCAGGAACACTTGGTGACATGAAAACCATAGTGGGAGTAAATGCAGAAACTCTTAATATCACTTTCTTCATTTACATTCAAATGTTTCTTCTACTTCCATTGAGAATACCATATAGATTTTTATTGTTAGCCCTTTAAATTGGTGAATTCCATTGATTTTCAAATGCTAAAACAACCTTGAGTTGCTTGGAATGAACTCACTTGTAATGTCTAATCTGATTTTAATCCCACCAGAGTATTTTTCTTCATTCTATTTTTTTATGTCTATAAATTTGATGGAGGCCTTTTTTCATCTTCCATTTCTCTCTTACCATGCCCACCCATATTTTAATTCCTTTAACATATAGAATATATTTTAATAGCTATTTTAATGGTCTTGTCTACTAATTCTATCATCTGTATCATTTCTGGCTGTTTTTTATTGATTGACTTTTTTTCCTTGTTATAGGTCATATTTTCCTACCTATTTACTATCCTGTCAATTTTTTACTGGGTTTCAGACATGGAGAATTTTATGTTTTGAGGTGTTGGATATTTTCACGTTCTTTTACTTTAGCTTTGAATAGAGTTAAGTTACATGGAGAAAGTTTGATCTTCTGGAGGTTGCTTTTAGCCTGTTTTAGGTGTTTACAGAACAAGCTGCAGTCTAAGATTAACTTGGCTTCATTACTGAAGCAGTATTCTTGTAAGGATGCAATTTAATGTGTTTAAATTTGTGTTTTAGGAGGTCTTTCTACTCTGGATGATAAGTATGCAAATTATTCCTGGTCTTTTGTGAGGTCCTGGGATTTTTGTGCTTTATCTTTTCCAATGGTCCTTTCCTTACTCTTGGAAAACCTTACTAGAGTACACTCACTGATTAGTACTCAGTTAAAGATTGGCTGGAAACCTCTGCATATCTCTGTAATTCTCTTTCTTGTGCCTTCTTCTCACATTTTCTTACCTGCAAATTCTAGCCACTTTAACTTCTATCAACTGAGAATTCTGTCTTCCAATTCAGATACACTGCTTGACTCTGTATGGGTTCTTCCTCTCTAACGGGCAGCCTGGAAACTGCTTTCAGGTAGTAAACTATGGTGGTCCTCAGAGGTCACTGTCATGTGCTACCTGTTGATCAATGGTTGAAAACTGTTATTTAATCTCTGTGTCCAGTGTTTGTGTTGTTTAAAATGAGAGAGTAAATATGGTTTTGTTACTCCACTATGGTCAAGAGTGGAATTGTTCTCCCTTTTTTATCATTTCCATGAATCCTCTAATACTAACCCTTACTTTCTTTTGCCTGGAAAAGTGGCATTTAGAGAAGTGGTTAGAATTTCAAAGGATGGCCCAGTGGAATTTCATCAGAATCCTCTGGGAGTCTTTTTCAGACATTGACATTCCACAGAAATGTACTATGAATAACAATGAGTACTTTCTATATTATGGGTTTGTTGAGAGAGAAGTATTAAGACCTATTACCTGAGTTATTATTCTTTAATGATGTTTTTAAATTGAGCTTTTTAAGGGAACATAATCTTTACAACCTGACTTCCTTTAAATTCTTCAAGACCTACCTATCCACTTCAAAGCTCAGATCATGGATTTTTTTCCCATGAAAATTCCCAGAGTATTCCAGCCATCATCTTTTCCATTCTCTTCTATTATAATAGATACCCTACCCCACCCCTCCCAACACACACACAAAGTTATGAATAAATGCATTAATGGGATCAATATTACCATGTATTACTAGCAATCAGGCTATGAATTCTTCATGATAGGTGACCCTGTCTCACTCATTTGCTATACTTCAAACCTTTAGCACAATATTTCACATGAAGTACAGAAATAATCTCTTTATCATAAAGAACACTAGAACTTAGTTAACCTGCTGCTTATATTACAAACTAAACCTAAAAGTCTCTTCATCTGTGAATTGACGGGTGGGGAAATCATACTTAAAATTGAGTTCTCTGATCTGTGAATGAGGGTGGAGAGGGAAAATGCACATCTGAAAGCTAATTGTATTTAACCAGGTAATAATATAGGGAAAATGTTTCCTAAGCCACAAATTGCTGAAACTTCTAGATGATGATGATAATGATGATAATGAGACAAACAAATACTTTTTTCTTGACTAGATTAAGAAATATATTGTATCACTAATTGTGGTGAAAGCCTTATCCATACATAAAATTCTAGGCAAAAATTCTGAAATCTTGTCATTATTTATACTTCTAAATATTTGATTAGTGAAAATATGAAAAAAAATCAGAAAAATACAGAGCACTATATACTTTTGTCACTAGTATTTTTTAAGACCTAATTTTTCACCACTCATGAATTTTTGCACATTTCATGTTGTATTTAAACATATCAATAAAAACTGGAAAAATAGATGTTACTGAGTCATAGAAAGACAAGGACTGTCTTAAGATATGTGGCAGTACTTTCTAGAAAGCAGAACTAGAATTCACTGCAAAGATCATTTAGAGTATCAGAAAAATATTCTGTTTCATTCTAGGTAAGATTTTTAATAATCCTTTAAGATATTCCTCTTTTTTAATTTACACTTGTATGGACAAGTAAATTCCCCCTACCCCTAAAGATAGATCCTAAGTTTTTACATTAGTGGGTCTTTAAATCAATTAATTGTCCATTTAACCATGTTGACAAGTAAGAAAGGAGAAAGAAGAGGAGAAGGAGGAAGTGGAGATGAGGAAAATAAAAAAATATGGAAAATAATGTACAATATAAGACTTCACACATATTAAGGGGAATCGTAGAAATTGTTTCAGGTTTAAATGCATGTAAAATATTTTTTTTACTGTAAGTTATTGTAAAGTTTTACTGTAAGTTATTGAAAAGTTTGAAAGATGTTGTTTTAATGGACAAAACTAGAATTGAAAAAAAATGAACACTATTTCAGTCCAGAAAAACCTTGAAAACTACCTAAAAATATTTATATCTGAGAAAAATTTCTTCTCCTCACTAATTAATTAAATTGTTATACATAGCATAATTTCTATAACTGTTTTCATGTAATTCTTTCCTCTTACCCTTTTATTGGCAGTACCTATGTGCAATATAATTCATTATTTATTTAAATTGCATTTACTTTGTCTTTGAAGGGTGTTTCTGTAGAAATTATATTAAACGTGTCCCTGGAACCTAGTAAAGAAGTACATTTCATAAATATGTGTTGACTCACTAACATGAAATGTGTGTTTGGAATTTAAATCAGCAAATATTTTTTTTTCTTTTTTGCTAATAATCAAAGTGAAAATTGAATAAAAGTGTTTTTTGCCTAAGATGAGTGTCAAGATTTCAACACAGCTCAAACGTTATTCTTGTTTCTAAAGTCAAAACAACTTTCAAGTATAATTTGAATATTTATGCATTAAATTCTATTCAGCTAGTAAAAGTGTATGTTTGACTGGAATATAACTTTATCTGTCAATGACAGTAGCCATGAAATATTGACATTTACAGGTCAAAAAGTTGAGTATGATATGCTCTTAAGTTATGAAGTCAGATTTACGAAGATCAACCTCTGTTTTCTTCTTTAGGAATGGCAAGTTTATTGAAGAAAATGAAAAGTACATACTGAAAGGAAACAATAAAGAACTTACTGTCAGGAACATAATCAATAGTGATGGGGGCCCGTATGTCTGCAGGGCCGCAAACAAGGCAGGCGAAGATGAAAAACAGGTACTTCTCCAAGTCTTTGGTAAGTATTATAGCATAGTAGTTAAAACTGTAATGTCTAGAGGGGGGTCTGAGTTAAATTCTACTCTGTCACTTATATGAGCTATTTAAATTTCCAAACCTAAGTCTCAGTTTTCTCATCTCTAAAATATATTTTAAAATTGCAGCAACCAGATAGAATTATTTTAAGAATTATATGAGATTATACATGTAAATTTTTGTAAAATATTTGCTGACTAATAACAGAAGCTGAAAGAAAATTCATTTAAATTACACGTATTCAGATCTATTATATTATATATGGGTTGATCTTCATAAATCTTTAAATGACATATGTTGGGATCAGTTTTACTTTTAATATATTAATACTTCAAAAGAGCTCACCTATAAGGCTATAATTTGGAAACATTGACATGTAACCATAATTAAATACTCCCTTTTCATTTTATTAAAAGGGAATGTACATAAATATCTTCCATATTTACCGAGAGCCATATTGCCTTCTTTGGGGAGCTTACAGACATAGAAAACTGGTAAATTAATTTTTAATTATTGATTTAGCCCCTATTATATTTGCAAGAGGAAAAATTTTGCTGGTAAATATTTAGAATGTGATTGTTCTCTTTAAAAAGCAAACACTAAAAATTATAGGCACTACTAATATTTAATATGCTTTCTCCATTTTTAAAAACATTGTTATCAAAAAGTTTTCATAACAAAGAAAGAGGAAGGAAGGAGGGAGTACTCCATAAGAGTAAATGCTCTTTGGTGACCTAAATGAGAAGGAAATCAAAAAAAAAAAGAGGGGATATATGTATATGTATAGCTGATTCACTTTGCTGTACAGTAGAAACTAACAGTATTGTAAAGCCACTATATTCCAATTAAAAAAAATTATATAATACATGAATCTAGTATTGAACTTAAAAAAAAAAAGAAACTACAGGACAGACAAACAACTATAAGATTTCTTTAACAAATAAATTGAGTGGGGCCAGTAACTAAATATGGGTCAAAATAGACATAAGAGAAACCTCAACCAACCACAGTTGATAGGCCTCATTTGGATCTTGATTCAAACAAATCAGCTGTATAAGGTTTTATGAGACAACCAGGCAAATTTGAACACTGAGTAATTGACTACTAATAAAGTTGTGTTATGTGTTATAACAACAACAACAAAAAGAGTAAGAAGGACCAGTGGTTGCAGTTGGCAGAAACAGGCATATTACTTAGACCAAAAGATGAATGGTAATACATGTGTGGACACACCCTCTGCCAGCTGGTCCTGTAGTAGCTGTAACAGAAATGTTTTCTATACTAGGGAGATTTTCATAAAGCTTATATTCAAACAAAATAAGACAGACAATAAAGAATATACCAAAGTATATTAAAAAAGAAAATTGGAATAATAAGATGTTCTAAGAAGAAAGTGAAACTAGATTAATCAGGTAGTGTTGGGTAAAAAGAGCTGTTATTTTGGAGATCATGGTGTTGGAAAGTTACTCAGAAGGGTAATGTTTAGGTGTGTTTACATAAAATTCTTTAATGATGAGAAATCAGCAAACCTATGAGCCAGGAGAAAATTGTTCACATAGAGGGAAGAGTAAACAAATTTAAAATTATTAAAAATTATAGAAAACATCTAATTTGTTCCATCAGTATTTCCCACTTAAGAAAATGTTCTCTTTAAAACGTAAATATGACTCAGTATAAAAATAAATTCATAATTAGACATGATAGTGTTTGAGATAATTCCAAAGGATAAATAATCTCAATCTATCTCAATGAGCTCATATGAAATATTTATTTACTTTTAAAAATTAATCTGGCAGTAAGAATATACACAAATAAAGTTTCTAATATTTTTTGTCCTTTCAAATTGAAAATAATGAATGAAATATAATATACCATATCACTGTATAATCATTTTGTATAGTAAAACTGAACAGATTTGTATTGTGTTTGACACAAAAGCATGTATATAAAGTGGAAATAAAACTAAATCCATTAAAGTCAATGGAGTAAACACTGAATTGTAAAAATATATATGCCATGTTTCTGATATCAGGAATCTAATTTTCTAAGATTAAGAAAAATTAATTTATATTTCATAATTGATTGCATTTGGTGATTAAAAAGAAACCTGTTACTTGTTCTGAAATAGTAAGTGCTGGCTTTTATCACTTTTAGGTTCCAACAAATAAAAACTTAAGAAATGCCAATAATACAGAATTTGAAAACTTAAAGCTATTTGGTATATGTAAATTTGTGGAGGGACATAATTTTTAATATTAATATAATTTAAATTACTAGACATGATGTTTTGGTTTTTATAGAAGTCATAACTGTAAAGAAACAATTATCTACAATATGGAATAATATTAAGGTAGTCTGAGGTCAAAATAAATCAGCTAGAATAATAAAGGTAAATAGTATGTATATATATTTACTTGATAAATATTTTAAACATTTCACATAATTACACTTACTACATATTCAGAATACAGTCATTATTTTTCCTCTTTGTTGAAATTGTTTTTAAAGTTTAAGAGATAATCACTACATAAGCAGATGTCGTACACAGACATACACACAGAAATACTCATGTGACTTTAAAAGAGGAAAATTTTATTTTTTAGCTTGAGGAAAAAATAATAAAGTGGATTTTAATTGACAAAATCTTGGAAGGAATTATACTTTTTATGTTGGTTTCTAAACCACTTAAAATTATTTTTGTAATCATAATCAATAGCATTATTTTCTAGTTTTTTCTCCTATAATTTGCAACTCTCCTGGCACTCTTATAAGGCAAAGCATGACAATATACCTGCTCAAAGTGAATAATTCCATACTATGCTAAAGGGTACTTAAATGGTCACCATGGATAGTAATATTTTCCTCCAATACAGATTGAGTAATGTATATATTTTTTACAGTACAGCCTCACATAATACAGCTTAAAAATGAGACTACATATGAGAATGGTCAAGTCACACTAATATGTGAAGCAGAAGGGGAGCCTATTCCAGAAATCACTTGGAAAAGAGCAGTGGATGGTATCACTTTTTCCGAAGGCGATAAGGTAACAGCAATTTAATATATAGTGTTTTTCACAACTATTGCATTAGAATGGGCAGAAAGTTCGTTCAGGTTTTTCCATACCATCTTATGGAACTTTTGGGTGAAACCAATATTTTCAGTGTTTTGCATATAATTAAATATCACATTGGACTCTAATTTATCAAGTAACTTGTAGGAATGCAATAAATGGTTTAATTCTTAAAAAGGTGACTCTACCACAGTTAGCCTAAAAATAAATTCAGAGGAGAAAAAAGTCAAATTTTAATATTTAAAGTTGTTTTTCATTGAGCCAAAAATCTTAGGTTTTTAATATTGTTTCTTAAGTTTGCCTACATGCCAACTTTTGGTATATACTGTATCTATAAAATATTTTATTGCAATTTCAATTCCTCCACCTTGTGCTGTGAAAATGAAAATAATTTAAATTCACAAAATTCTGGCTGTCATTTAACTCTTAACTCTTTAGTATTACCTTTATGCAGTAGGACAGTAGGATTCTGCCTTTACACAACCTATAAACTAATAAAGACCAATAAGTACAAACACAACAAAATACAGCATTTTGGTAAATGTCAGTCCCATGTAAATTGGTGACTTTTCATCAAATGCATTCAAGTTCCTAAGAAATCAAGTAAACATTATCATATATTTCACTGCACTCCATAGATTTTCATTATCATAGATTTCATTTTCAATATATAATATTTCATTATTATTTTTTTGTAACTATTTATATAAGGCCCCAAGTATAAACCAAACTGAAACAGAAAGAAAAAGGCAGTGGATTAAAAATATGATGGAATTGGCATTTTCACACATGTAAAAATTATCAGATTAAGCACATAGATCTCTTTTATTTCTCAGTGTTAAAGAGCAACCTTCTTAAAACCTCTTTCATTTGTTCAAATCAATTTCTGTTGAAGAAAATTATTTCTAAAATATAAGTACCTTTGACTTACCAACATTGATAGCAGAAAAATTTGAAATCATTTTATTCAAAATATGCTTTCTATCCCTCCACCTCATCATGTAATTTTAACAACATGCTAACTCCATAAATTGACAAAAGAGGCTTCTCCCTCGCCATTTACTATTTATCTTTTGAAATAATGTATTCCTGTATATCACCCTTCTTAGCCCCATTTCCTCCTCATGATGACATTTTTAAGAGTATACTTCTCTTGGCAATAGTTACACTATTTTGATATACTTGTTTTATATATGAAAGTTGAAAATCAAATTTATAAAATGTGAATGACATTGGCATTCTTCTGGCAACCCAGAAAAATTACAGCGTTTGCTTTAATAGTTTTTTAACTATTACGGTGCATTGCCAAATCTGGAAAGGAGTTATATCTCCATAAAATTCTTTAAAATTGTCCAAAAAAATTAGATATATAAAACTGTAGATAACAGTTTTCATTGTCAGTTTAGTACTTTTCTTTGGACAAAATCACTCAAGAATAATGATTTTCATGTTTAGGCACCCTTATTAATTATATGTTCATATTCCTAACTCATACTTTCATTACTTTTTTTGTACTATATATTTCCTGAAAGTTCTCTTCTCAAACATAGCTTTTAATCTTCATTTAATAGATGTTTCCTTATGTTCATACCAATAATGAGAGGTACATTATATTCAGTTATTTTATCAATAAAAAGTTATCAAGTAACCAGAAGACCATGATATTTTATTCTATGCCCCAAGCCACCAAAACTACATACAGAAATTTCTTTGATAACAGTTGTGAAAAATAATCACCTAGTTTTTGTTTGCTAAAAACTATGTCTATTAAAGCACACATCTTTTAGTTTTTCTTCTGCTTTGTCACAAAACCATTATAGAAGCCCTAATACACTTTTGTTTTTCTAAAAACAACTATTATCCTGTAGATATAAAAATTAAGACTACTCACTTCCTATCCTGACTTTTCTCCAAAATTATTTTAAGAACACTGCCTTATTTCCTGGATGGTAAGCCTCCTTTCTCCTAACCTTCCTAGTTTCTTCAACATCCGAAATTCAAAAAATGAAGAGTTGAGCTGAGCCTTGAAGTAAGACACATCTAGGTTTGAATCTCAGCTCAGCCATTTATGTTGCTTCAGCTTTGGTAATATTATGTGAAGTCTTTTTAATATGAGTTTCTTCATCTTTAAAATGTGGATAACAATACTTATTTCACTTACTGGTATTAGATGAAGAGTACATTGTAAAATGCATATCAAAGTCTTTAGGATATTGTAAATATTCAATAAACTTTATCGTTTCTTTATCATATTGCATAAATATTGAAGCATAGTTTATCTTGTTTCTATTATTTTGAGTAAACTCAAATTGTTAATAGACTCCATAAAGTCTGATAACTAAAGTCTGATTAAACATTACCATAGAGTATATTGTGATTATATCTCTCTTGTCATGAAAAGTAGCATGAGATTGTATTTGCCTTAAGAATCACTTGGAGAGCCTGTTAAAATGCAGATTCTAGAATCCCACTTTCTGAGGTTGATTTAGTATGTCAAGCACAGGACCTAGGAGTACTTTAATAAACTCAACAGTTGGTGTTATATGGATGCTCTCCAAGTCATCCATTCATTGGAAAGCAGTTCTCAAGCTCTAAGTCAAATGAAATTGCACAACTCATCCTTTCAACAGAAAAATGCTCTTGACAAATTACTTTGCACCTTGGCACCTTGATAGGGGCTTGGAAATCACAGAATAAAACAATCAAAACTTTTCATTACTGTCAATGAAAATGATAATTGTGTAGGTCATAGACAGTGAAATATCATCAATAATATACTTCAAACTAATAACTCCATCCAAAAATAGGAAAATATATTTAGCAAATATGTTCATCATTGTAGATTTTCAAAGAAAGGGGTCTCAATTAATGTACTCACATGTAGATATTTTCTGCAGCTATAGTTCTGTAGCACTATTGGACTATGCATGTTAATGGTGTACTGTAAAATATCCTTGCATAATATATCCTTCAGAAACAACAACAAAATGTATAGTGCTTAAACACAGAACTCTTTTAAACTCATAACTATTTTTCTCTATAATCTACTTTAATGCATCTTCCCTACATTTAAAATAATATATGTAATTTAAAAAACTCTCATGAAAAATTAAAAAAATACATGTAATATGTAAGAATAATACAGTATGCACTTGCTTTAGAAATATTTTCTTAATATCCATTGTTATTTTAAGATATTTTGTTCTTTATTTTACTTTGTAAAAAAATTCACAGTTTTACCTCACTAACTTTTAATTATACATTTATTTAAAAAATTGGGCAATTTATTTTAGTGATAACTTGATAATTTTTCATTAAAATATCAATTTATTTGGGTTATCAAAAATTTTATTAAATTGATAGCTTAATTTTAGCACATTATTTTTTTTTGGAGTCATCCTAAGATACATTTGTGTATACATTTGTGTATCAAATAAAGTCAAAAAGATACATTTGTGTATACATTTGTGTATTAGAAAGCCCTGGCCTCTTCATTTAATAGATGTTATATACTTAACTATAATAATAGTTAAATGCACACAATAAAGTTTAAGACAGAACCAAAGCTATTATCGTGGAATGTGTTTAATTCAGCTATGACTCAAAAGTTGTAAATTGTTTTGCAATTTAAACACTAAGCAATCTAATTTTTTTTTACATTAAAAATCTTTATTTTCTAAATAAAACCATGTTTTTTCACAAGGTTGATTTGAGGATTATGTGAGATTGTATGACTAGAGTGTTTTGAAGTCCCTGGTATAAACCTCTGTCATCTATTTTGAATCATTTTCCTTAAATGATCCCTTATTATCATTCTTTTTTTTTGTGTGTGTGTGTGTGCGGTACACGGGCCTCTCACTGTTGTGGCCTCTCTCGTGGAGCACATGTTCCAGACGCACAGGCCAAGCGGCCATGGCTCACGGGCCCAGCCGCTCTGCGACATGTGGGATCTTCCCAGAACGGGGAAGAAACCCGTGTCCCCTGCATCTGCAGGCGGACTCTCAACCACTGCACCACCAGGGAAGCCCTATCATTCTTACTGATCAAGAAATGTTAGTAGATGTACAATTATAGGTATTGTTAAATTAGTATGGGCGGTCATGAAGTGTCATTCAAGTCAAAATTTAATCCCAAATTTGTCACTTTGACGTGTCATTTACCATGTTACTTCTCGTGCCTGATTTCAGTTTCTGCACATCTATATTCGGGTAATAATAAAACCTCCCTGGAAAAGTTTCTAAAGACGAAACGAGAACATGTGGATCAATATCTCAGACCCAAATTGAACTTAAAAGTGTTATCTTCTCTTTTCCTTGGAGGTATTTAGCCTTTAGATACTTTAGAAATTAGATAATGATCACATTAATTCTGTGACAACTGCTGCCCCAAAGAAACCAGATAAAAACTAGTATGAGCATAGTCATATGTACTGTATGAATAATATCATCCACAAAACAATAGAATGTTACAGTTGTTGTAGATTGTGCATCTTTGATATAGCTATATGTAGAAGTTTACTATGAAATAATCTCTAGCAATGTCATTTCAATGACTCATATATGAACTTGTCTTACCATACTAAATTCCAAATCTTGTAACTATATATTGCATACCTCTTGGAAGTTGACAATATTGGGAATCTGCATTTGAGTGTCAGCTCAGTCACTGTATGTGTCAGTCTCTATCATTGCAGGGAAATACTACAGGTGAGGGCTGTAACTTCCTATCCTGCATAAGGATAGGCTTTCAGATTACTCTGAGAGATAAAGCCTGGTCTTTACTCGGTGAGACGCAATATCAGACTAGAAATACCACAGATTTATTACATCATCATCTTCTTTTTCCCTCTTTCCCAGGTCTATCTTCTCCCACTCTCCCCAGAATTTTCCTTTGTAGGAAGTAGGTCATTTTTTTTTTTGCTTCCTTTTGGGCCCTTTTTCACCTCCAATATTATATAGCAATAAATAAATATTGATTTGGAAGAGACACTTCCATATTCTAAGAAGTACCTAAACAAGTCATTAAAATAGGAGGAAAAAGAAATTGTACACCCCACAAAGCCAGGTTGCTTAAGAATGCTAGTTCTTCATCAATTTTCAAAATATGATTTCATATTCATATGATAAAATTGGTTAATTTTGAACATTTTTCAAGCCTACTGATTCAACATTAACTTTAGTACTTTAAGTCCATTTTGCTTTCTGTTCCTTTGAATAAATAGATTTAATAGATTTATTTAAACTGAAATTTGAGATAAAAAAAGAAAACAATACAAACTATAAAGAGTCTACTTTAACATTTAGCTTTGCACTTACATACAGAAGTCATAGTTGTACCAGAGTGTTTCTATTTTAATTGTATATAAGTGGTAAACATTTTTCTCCATGAATTGAGGCACTATGATCTCGACAATACTTACTTCAAATGTTCTTGCAGAATAAACTACCAAGACAAAAGGACTTTCTAGTAATAATAAAGATAGGTAGTTCTTTGATACAAGCACCTGAATAAAATATGTTTTAAATTTTATAACAAATTAAATTCTTAGTGTAAAAATATTTATAATTACATTACTGCATTCATTATTATATTGTTGTTTTATGCTCTAGGATATTATTTTTTATTGCATAGGTACAGCTTTGGACCTAAGGAAAATTCATGCTTTTAAATGATTTATTTAAACCACTTTTAATGGAGGGCAGAGGATAATGGAGTAAACTTTTCACATTATATGAAAATCTCTACTAAAAATTCTTAGATATTTTTATATATAAACTGTGAAAATTACATTAACCTTTCTGTATTTCTACCTTTTTTCACTCTAAAGTAAATACAATTTCTTGAAAATTAAATTTAATAAAATATAACAGTAAATTTATCTTTACAGTGACAGGAATTTATGTCACTAATGTTTCCTTTATCATTTGCCCAAGTTCTTTTAACAACCATCAAAAAATTTTATTGAGGGCTTTTGTGTTTACATGTTCTATTCTATGCACAAAGAGTACAGCAATGTAAAAAAAGTTTTCTGATTCATAGTGCATACAGTTTAGGAGAGGAGATGGAATCAAAGCATATTTAAAATTAGCAATATTTTATTTATGAATATGTAATTTTGAAATATGAAAACTCATATGCTAAATATCAATTTTAAGTATATAAGTAGACTTCTACAAGGCTACAGATATAACTGTGGCATATTTTTCTGTGCTATCACAGACCCAGTTCAACTTGTTCTTCTGACGGTCCTCTGTATTGGTGCATTTGGGAAAGTATATCTATCTACTCTCATTAGAATATCTCATTTCAGTTTGTTCTAGGCTGAAAATTGCTTCGACTCTGATTTAAAAAGAAACTTTAAAAAATATTTAATGGTGTAATTGACAACACCTTTGTATTATAGGGGACAACTTAAGATTTTCAACTTTTTTCTCTTTAAATAGAAATTACAAAATGAGACTAACAAATCCACAGTTACTGATTTAAGAAAGAGAGATTGTAGTGTTTCTGGTATCTGTAAATTATTATAAAAGCTCCAGTTCAAATATTTTAAAGACAGTCATGTACAGTTGAACTAGACAGATTGCTTGCTGTGGGTGGTAGTATGACAAAATAGTAGATGGAAGTTACAAAAATGCAGACTTTAGAAGACTCAGGGATTATAGATAATAGAATGTATTAAATTCCAAATGACAGAATGTCCAGTCCCATGAACTTCTCTATCACAATTTGTAAGATCATCAATGTCTAAAAAAAAATAATAATAATTTCATTTGATGTGACATTGTATTAGAAGATGTTAAATAATCTTTGTTAACCTGATATTCTGCCTTGCTGTGAAATTAAATTTTTGAGTTAACATTTGGGGAAGGGGATGAGTGGTACTGAACCAAGGTTGTACATCAGAATCACATAAGGAGCTGTATACACATGTACCTGACTGAGCCTTACTCCCTGGGAAATGTCTGAGCCTCTCTCCCAGAGTTCTAACTGCACCTGGCTCCTAGATGTTCTTATCCAGTATCTTTGACAGGGATTAGAGAGTTATATTTTGAAAAGCTCCAGAAATTGCTCCTGTGTTTGTACCCTGTAGAGAACCACTACCTTTAAAATTACTATGTGTCTTGCATCACAAACCCACCCCCCCACACACATAAAAATACACATAGTCAACTTAATGTGATCTTGATATCCAATAGATATATAAGATATATAAAAGGAATTCGTTTGTCTAACTCATGGATTTCTAGTCATGTTAGCATTGGTATTCCCAGTTCGTATAAAACAGAGCTTAATGAATTGAAATTATGTGGTAGTTGCAGCACTGATTCTTTGTTTCAATTTCTGGATTTGCCATTTACCTTCTCTGTGACTTCAGGTAAGATGATGTATTTTTCAGTTCCATCATTAATAAAATAAATCCCCTTCAAACTCTATTTCCCTATTCTATAAATCTTTCTATTGATTCAGTAGATAATCACATATTTTAAGATACAGTTTTTATTTACATGCTAAGCCCTTTATAAATTCACATATTTACTAATTTTTCAATTCACGATTTTCTAATAACTTAATATAGTGAGACAGTGTGCTTGCAATTTCCTTTTTCTATAGAGCTTTTCCATATAACAATTATAAGAAAAGCTAAGAGGGCTTCCCTGGTGGCACAGTGGTTGAGAGTCCACCTGTTGATACAGGGGACACGGGTTCGTGCCCCAGTCTGGGAAGGTCCCGCATGCCACGGAGACACTAGGCCTGTAAGTCACGGCCACTGAGCCTGCGCATCCAGAGCCTGTGCTCCGCAACGGGAGAGGCCACAACAGTGAGAGGTCCGCATACCGAAAAAAAGAAAAAAAAAAAGAAAGAAAGAAAAAGAAAAAAGAAATCTAAGATTACTTTGGCAATGTCTACATTGCAAAAAAAATGTCAGTTTCTGGTTGTAGAGAGGAATGCTAAAGAGCATACTCCTGGCACCTGTAGATTTTAATGCCTGTATTTTTTTTTCTTTTCAGAGGTAATGGGCTTTTCTGAAGCGTTTTGCATTTGAATGACATTTTTAAGGTCTTTCTAACGCATTTTTTCCTACTAGTGTTCTGAGAGCAGTATTATGGATCCCTGCTGGGCAATAGGCAAAATGGATACTTCTATTCCTCATCTGATGTAGGGCATAGATTATAATTAGGCATGTTGGAAATCTTCCTGTATGCTTCTGAGCTTGCTCAGAGGTGGGTTTTCAATCATTTACAACTCTCAGAAATTTCTTTTCCAGCCCACACCTCAAATAAAAATTATCAAAGAAGTCTAATCATAAGTTCAACGTGTAATTTTAAAAAATATTTTTGAGAAAATTCTGGGATAAACTTAAAAAATAAAAATTTCATTGTTCTTTTAAAAAACATCAGTTATTAATGAACTATTATTTTAAAATGTATATAAGTATATCCACTTGAAAGAAACTATCATCTATTTTGTATAATGATATGATATTAGTTCACATTTTTACCATAATTGTTTTGAAAAAAAAACATTATTTACATACTGAAAGTGATTTTTCTTTGACTTTGTAGCAGAAAATATATTATTTTTTCTTGTAAATACCATATTCTGTTACAGACTTCATGTGGTACTTACTTTATCTTATGAAGAAATTTACCACTGAGGAAAATATAAAATAATGTAGCTACAAAAAATGTAGATTTCAATGAATATTAATCGACTTAAAAATAACAAAGTTTCTGGTAAATGTAATTTTGATTTATTTATGTGAAATTTTAGTGGAAAACAGTAACTAAATTCAAAAAACAAAATGAAATAAATTTGAGTGAATTGCTGTACAAGTAGACACAGTATATCTGAAAATATTTCAATAAACATTCTAATAAATAACTTGCATAAAAATAAAACATTTGATGAATCCCATTGTCAAGTTTAAGCATGAAGCAAAAACAAGTCCATAAAAAAATGTGAGTTACACAATAATTAATTTGTAAAATTGAATACATTTTCATGAAAAGTACTTTAACACAGTTATTATAATGCCCTCATTGTTTTGACTCAAGGATTAACAGATAATAAATTTAAATAAAGTATATTAAACAAAGATCTTCAGTAGTAACTCTGTTCAGCCATCTATTGGGTAGTTGTGTTTACTGAGGGGAAAAAACCTTCTTAGTGAGGCTCTTCCTTGGCTACTCTGTATTGTCATGATCTATATCTTGGAGCAGCATCATTGCTGTTGTTTTGTAATCCACAAAGTTTCTTATTCAACTTTCTAAGTTCTTCATTCTTGGAAGCCAGATAATTTTGGATGCATATTTAATAGTGTATCTACTTATAAGAAAAACATTTATACTCTATCAAATATATAAAAATGATCTAATTTTAATATCTGTGGATCCTACCATCTTTTCCCTTGCCCAAATCACCCACCTTGTTCACTTCTTTTATTCCCCAGCTTAAATTTCATTGTCTATTATAATCACTGTCACATATATACTCCTGGATCTTTTTTTGCTTTGTGAACTGTTCCTAGCAAAATGTCAGTCGTGGTTAATTAAACTCAATGCCTATTCCACACATGCTGCGAGACAGCTGAAGTTAGCTGGAGGAAAACTAGAATCATTCTGAATAATCTCCCTCTAAAATTGTGACCCATAGCTTAATGCATGCTCTTTGTGTTTTGCAGTACTCTTGCCATATTTTCCTGGCTCATTTTCTTCACCAGTTTTAGATAACTACCTCATACATTTCCTCTATCCTCAAGTTCATAAACCTCCTCTGTTCTAAAAAAGCTCAGCTGGTGAACTGGTTCCTCTTTACTAAGAAAATACAAGCCATCAAAAGAAAATGTAACTAATTCCTATTACTACATCTACATCAAACATAGTTGAACCTATATACTACCATGAAGGTAATATTCAAGTTTTTATGTGGATGCTAGTTCCAGTCCTCTCTAACAAATTATAGACATTAATCCAATAATTTATCTCTCTATTTCCAAAATTTTTTTACTCTCCACCTTATTTATTATTCCCATCAACATTCAAAAATATTTTCTTTTATATATATTATAGCATATAATATATAATTAACATAATATGTAACTTATACACAACATACATTTATGGATATATTATATATAAAATGAGTACATACATACCTACATATCCTTTTTTCCTCTATTTCTTTTTTTTAAAATTAATTTATTTTAGTTTATTTATTTTAGTTTTGGCTACATTGGGTCTTTGTTGCTGCATGCGGGCTTTTCTCTGGTTATGGTGGGGCCGGGCTACCCTTCTTGGCCATGCACAGGCTTCTCATTACAGTGGCCTCTCTTGTTGAGGAGCATGGGCTCTAGGCGTGTGGGCTTCAGTAGTCGTGGCACACAGACTCAGTAGTTGTGGCTTGCGAGCTCTAGATTGCAAGCTCAGTAGTTGCAGCACACCGGCTTAGTTGCTCCTCAGCATGTGTGATCTTCCTGGACCAGGGCTCAAACCCATGTCCCCTGCATTGGCAGGTGTATTCTTAACCACTGAGCCATAAGGGAAGCCCCTTTTCCTGCATTTCTAATTTTATATTTTCTTCCAGTTTTATTGACATATAATTCCCATACAGCACTGTATAAGTTTAAGGTATGCAGCATAATTATTTGACCTGTATACATCATGAAGTGACTATTACAATAAGTTTAGTGAACAACCAACTTCTCATATAGATACAAAATTAAAGAAACAGAAAAAAACATATTTTCCTTGTGATGAGAACTCACAGGATTTTCTCTCTTAATGTTCATATATAACATACAGCAGTGCTAATTATATTTATCATGTTGTATCTTACATCCTTAGTACTTACCTTATAACTGGACGTTTGTGCCTTTTGACTACCTTCATCCACCCCTGCCTCTGGTAACCACAAATCTAAATATGAACATTTTTTCTATGAATTTGTTTGTTTTTGAAATATAATTGACCTTCAATACTATGTTAGGTTCTGTTACACAATATAGTGACTCAGAAGTTCTACACATTTCACAATTATCTCCATAATAAGTCTAGTTATGTCTGTACCCATACTTAGATATTACATAGTTATACAGGCACCCCTGGATCTGACCCCACCCACCAGCGTGCCAAGACCAACTTTAGGACACCTTGGGCCCTGGCCCAACACATCAGCAAGTTGACATAAAGATCCAGGACCCTGGCTCAACAACCACTCACCCTAGAACCCAGGTCTGCCAATCAGTAGGTCAGAACTACCCTCAGAAACCATGGGGTCTCTGTAGCCAGCCACCTTGTGACCCATCCTGCCCCAGAGGCCAGCATTCTCTGCACAAGGCAGAGCCTGGCGACCAACCAGACCCAAGCCAGACACACCTACCAGACCATTCACAGTAGTCATTCCCACCATAAGAGAAGGACCCAGGCATCTCACATGGGGGCACCGCTAAAACATATAGGTCTGGTGAATAGAGGGGAGTGTGCTGCTGGGACACATAATACGTCTCCTGCAAAAGGCCACTTCTCCAAGTTCAGGAAATGTAACCAACCTACCAAATACATAGAAATAAAAATAGAAAATTAGACTAAATGAGGTGACAGAGTAATATGTTCCAAACAGATGAACAAGATAACACCCCAGAAGAAGAATTAAATGAAGTGGAGATAGGCAATCTACCCTATAGAGAGTTCAAATTAATGATTATAAAGGTGTTCAAGGAACTTGGGAGAAGATAGGATGAACAGGATGAGAAGTTAGAAGTTTTTAACAAAGAGTTAAAAAATATAAAGAAGAACCAAACAGTGATGAATAATATAATAATTGAAATGAAAAGTGCAATAGAGGAATCAACAGTAGATTAGATGATACAGAGGAACAGAACAGGAGCTAGAAGGCAGAATAGTGGAAATCACTGATGCAGAACAGAAAAAAAGAATAAAGAATAAAAAGAAATGAGGACCGTTTAGGAGATCTCTGGGAGAGCATCAAGTGCACTAACATTTGCATCGTAGGGGTTCCTGAAGGAGAAGAGAGAGGGAAATGGGCATAGAATATATTTGAAGATATAATAGCTGAAATTTTCCCTATCTTGGGAAAGGAAACAAACATCTAGGTCCAGGAAGCATAAAGAGTCTCAAACAGGATAAACCCAAAAAGGATCACATCAAGACACATTACAATAAAAGTGGCACAAATTAAAGATGAAGAGAGAATATTAAAAGCAGCAAGGGAAAAGTAGGAAGTTACATGCAAGGGAACTCATGTAGTCTATCAGCTGACATGAGTTTCAGCAGAAATTCCATAGTCCATAAAAGAGTGGCATAATATTTAAAGTGATGAAAAGGAAACACCTACAACCAGGAATGCTCTACCTAGCAAGGCTTTCTTTCAGATTTGATGGAGAGATCAAAAGTTTTTCAGACAAGCAAAAGCTAAAAAGGTTCAGCACCATCAAACCAGTTTTAAAATAAATGTTAAAGGGACTTCTCTAAGCAAAAAAGAAAAGTTCACAACTAGAAATATGATAATTCTAAAAGGAAAAAAAATCTCATTGGTAAAGACATTTATACAGTAAAGTAAGTAAACCAACCATGTATAAAGCTACTAAGAAGGTTAAAAGACAAAAGTAATAAAACCATCTAAATCCACAATAAGTAGTTAAGGGTTACACAAAACAAAATGATTTAAAATATGATTTTAAAAACAGTAAGCATGTGGGGTGGGGTGTAAAAGTGCAAGGTTGTTAAAATGCATTTGAACTTAAGAGATCATCAATTTAAAATAATGTATATTTATATATAAAACTCATGGTAACCACAAACCAAAAAAATCTATAATAGATACACAAAAAGCAACAGGAATCCAAACATAACACTGAAGATAGTTATCAAATCCCAGGAGAAAAGAATAAAGAAGAAGAAAGGAATAAAAAAATAAGTATAAAAATAACCCCCAAACAATTAACAAGATGGCAATAAGTATGTATGTATCAATGATTATTTTAAATGTAAATGCAGTAATGCTCTAATCAAAAGAGATAGAGTGGCTGAATGGTTACAAAAACAAGACCCATATATATGCTGCCTGCAAGAGACTCACTTCAGATCTAAAGACACATGCATACTGAAAGTGACAGGATGAAAAAGTTATTTCATGCAAATTGAAATGAAATCTGGCATAACAATACTTTTATCAGACAAGTAGACTTCAAAACAGAGGTTAAAACAAGAGACAAAGAAGGACATTAAATGATCATCAAAGGATAAATAAGCTAGAAGAGATAACAATTGTAAATATATGTGCACCCAACATAAGAGCACTTAAATACATAAAGCAAATATTAACAAACATAAAGGGAGAAATTTGCAGTAACACAATAATAGTAGGGGACTTTAACACCTCACGTAGCTCAGTGGACAGATGATCCAGACAGAAAATATCAATAAGGAAACGCTGGAATAAAACATCACATTGGAATATATACAATCTATTCACAAACAGTAGAATACACTTTTTTTTTAAGGGCATAAGGAACAGTCTCTAGGATAGATCACATACTAGGTAACAAAAAAATGTCTCAGTAAATTAAAGAAAATTAAAATCATATCAAGCACCTTTTCCAACCAAAATCCACAACTAGAAATCAGTTAGAAAAGAAATTGCAAAAAACACAATCACGTGGAGGTTAAACAATACACTGTTAAACAACTAATGGATCACTGAAGAATTCAAAGAAGAAATCAAAAGATACCTGGAGAAAAATGGAAACAAAAACATAACAATCCAAAATCCATGGGATGGAGCAAAAGTAGTGTAAGAGGGAAGTTTATAGCAATAGAAGCCTACCTCAGGAAACAAGAAAAGTCTCAAATAAACAACCTAACCTTACTTGCAATGAAAATAGAAAAATAAGAGCAAACACAACCAAAGTTAGCAGAAGAAAAGAAGTCAAAAAATCAGAATAGAAATAAATAAATAGAGAATGAAAAAATGAAAAGACCAATGAAGTTAAGAGCTGGTTTTTTGAAGAGATAAATAAAGTTGATAAATCTTTAGTCGGACTCATCAAGAAAAACAGAGCAAGGACCCAAATAAATAAAATTGGAAATGAAAAAGAATTTACAACCAATACCATCAAAATACAAGGGACAATATTAAATTATAAAGAACAATTAGGTATGCCAATAAAATATACAACATGAATTGGACAAATTCATATAAATGTACAATCTTCTGAGACTGAACCAAGAAGAAATAGAAAATATGAACAGACCAGTTATCAGCAATGAGATTGAGTGAGTAATAAAATAGCTCCCAACAAACAGAAGTCCAGGACCAGATGGTTTTACAGGTGAATTCTACTAAACATTTAGAGAAGAGGTAACTTTTATCCTTTTCAAACTATTCCAAAAATTTGCAGAGAGAGGATAGCTTTTGGACTCATTCTGCAAGGGCAGAATCAGCCTGATACAAACACCAGACCAAGATATCACAAAAAAGAAAATTACAGGTCAATATCACTGATGAACATAAATGCAAAAATACCTGACAAGCTATTAGCAAACTGAATTTAACAATACATTAAAAGGATCATACACCACGATCAAGTGGGTTTATCCCAGGGATGCAAGGATGGTTCCATATCTGCAAATCAATGTGATACACCACATTAACAAACTTAAAAATAAAAATCACATTCTCTCAATAGATTTGGAAAAGGTTTTGAAAAAAACTCAACATCCATTTTTGATAAAAACTCTTAATATAGTGGGTTTCATGGGAACATACCTCAACATAATAAAGGCCATATATGGCAAGCCCACAGCTAGTAGAAAAGCTGAAAGCATTTTCTCTAAGATTAGAAACAAAACAAGGATGCTTGTTCTCATCACTTTTTTTTTTTTTTTTGAGTTATGCGGGCCTCTCGCTGTTGTGGCCTCTCCCATTTCTGAACACAGGCTATGGACGTGCAGGCTCACTGGCCATGGCTCATGGGCCCAGCCACTCCACAGCATGTGGGACCTTCCCGGACTGGGGCACGAACCCATGTCCCCTACATTGGCAGGTGGACTCTCAACCACTGTGCCACCAGGAAAGCCCCTTCTCATCACTTTTATTCAACATACTACTGGAAGTCCTAGATACAGTAATCAGAAAAGAAAAATAAGATCAACCTTAATTGGAAAGGAAGAAGTTAAGCTGTCACTGTTTGCAGATGACATGATACAATGCATAGAAAACCCTAAAGACGCCTCTTAAAAACTACTAGAACTCATCAGTGAATTCAGTAAAATTACAGGACACATGATTAAATACAGGAATCTGTTGCATTTCTGTACACTAACGATGAACTATCAAGAAGTGAAATTAAGAAAACAATCTCATTCACCATTGCATCAAAAATAATAAAATACTTAGGAATAATGTAACTAAGGAGATAAAAGATCTGTACTCAGAAAACTATAAAACACTGAAGAAATAAATTGAAGATGATGCAAACGGATGGAAAGATATACTGGGTTCATGGATTGGAAGAATTAATATTGTTAAAATGACCATACTATCCAAGGCAATTTACAGATTCAATTCTATTCCTATCAAAATATCAATGGCATTTTCCACAGAACTAGAACAAATAATTCTAAAATTTGTATGGGAACACAAAAGGCCTAAAATAGCCAAAATGATCTTGAGAAAGAATAGCAATGCTGAAGTTTTAATGCTCCCTGATTTCAATCCTACAAAGCTTCAGTAATTAAAACCATATGGTATTAGCACAAAAACAGATACATAGATCAATGGAACAGAATAGAGAGCCTAAAAAGGAACACACACTAATATGGTCAATTAATCAATGACACAGTAGGCAAGAATATGCAATACAGAAAAGATATCTTAAATGGCGATGGGAAAACTGAATAGATACATGCAAAAGAATCAAACTGGTCTACTCTCTCACACCATGCACAAAAATACATTTAAAATGGATTAAAGACTAAATGTAAGACCTGAAGTCATAAAACTTCTAGAAGAAAATGTAAGCAGTAAACACTTTGACATTGGATATTTCTTTGGATATGTCTCTTCAGGCAAGGAAAACAAAAGCAAACCTAAACAAATGGGACTATATCAAACTCAAAAACTTTTGCACAGAGATAGAAAACTATCAAACCCCAAAAAGGTCACCTGCTTAATGGGAGAAGATATTTGCAAACCATATATCCAATAAGAAGTTAATATCTAATACAAATAACTCATACATCTCAACATCAAAAAAACCCAAACAACCCAATTTAAAAACGGACAGAGTACTAGAATAGATATTTTTCCAAAGAAGACATACAGATGACCAACAGGCACATAAAAACATGCTCAACATCACTAATCATCAGGGAAATGCAAATCAAAACCACAATGAGATATCACCTCACACACATTGGAATGGCTATTATCAAAAAGGCAGCAAATACCAAGTGTTGGAGAAGATGTGTAGAAAAGGAAGCACTTGTGCACTGTTGGTGGGAATGTAAATTGGTGCAACCACTATGAAAAGCAGTATGGAGAGTCCTCAAAGAACGAAAAATAGAACTACTGTATGATACAGCAATTCCACTCCTGGGTATTTATCCACAGAAAATGTAAACACTAATTTGAAAAGTTATATGCATCCCTATGTTCATTGCAACTTTATTTACAAGAGCCAAGATATGGAAGCAACCTAAGTGCCCATCCATATATAAATGGATAAAGGAGACATGACATATCAATATTTCTTAGTCATAAAAAAAGAATAAACTCTTGCCAACATGGATGGCCCTGGAAGGTATTATGCTAAGAGAAATAATTCAGACAGAGAAAGACAAAAATACTATTTCCCTTGTGTGTGGAATCTAAAAATCAAAACAAATGAACAAACATAACAAAACAGAAACAGACTTACAGATGCAGAGAACAAACAGGTGGTTGCCAGAGGGGAATTGGGGGAGGGGAGGAAATAAATAAGTGAGGGAGATTAAGAGGTACAAGCTTCCAGTCTAAAATAAATGAGTCATAGATATGAAATGCACAGTATGGTTAATTATAGTTATACCCACATATCCTTCATATATGAGTATATATTTTTGTCTGTGCAAATATTAGAAAGGTAGATAGCTACTACATTTGGCTTCCAAATCCCATCTGATTTCTATCCTCTATTCATAGCAAAATCCCTTGAAAATGTTTAATCTTGTTCTCTCTAAATTCTTCCTAGAAGTATCTCTTGAATATACTCCAGTCAGGCTTTGACCACATGACTCTACTAAAACTCTTTGGAAAGCTTGTTACTAATAACATTCACTTTTCTAAATTTTATCACAAATTAGCAGTCCTGATTTTACTTTTCTGCCTAAGAGAAGCATTGATCCAATTAAATGATCTTTTCTGCTTGTTGCATGGTCTTTGGCTTATGGTATACTTTCCTGTTTTTTCTCTTATCTGTCTTTGTCTTCTAATTGATATCTAAATTATCAAGGGCCCTAGTTTGGGGTCTATTCTTGGATTCCTTTCTCTAACTATGTTTATTCCCTTGACTTATTCATCTAGTCTCATCATGGCTTTAATTACCAGCTGGATTCAGTAAAATCCAAATTTTAAGCATGAACCTCTCCACTAAATCCTAGTTGTCTGTATACAGTGTTCTACCAGGTAGCTCCATTTGGATATTAAATAAGTATCTTAAACTGAGAGTATCCAGTCCAACTCTATACCTTATCTCTACTTCTGCTTCTCCATCAGTCATCCAAATTTCATTAAGTGGTGATTCCTTCCCTCCAGTAATATAGTCTAAACTTCTTTGGGTAATCTTTGACTTATTGATTGTTATACATCCATTCAAATTTTGTAAATCCTGTTAGCCTTATTTTAAATATATTAAAATTTTGATCATTTCTCAAAACGCAGCTGTTACTGCTCTAGTCCAAGCCAGCATAGTGACTTGCCTAGACTATTGCAATAACTTTTAAGAGGTTTTAATGCATTCACTTTGCCCCCTGTTATTCTCATTAAAATAGCTAAATTTGTCCATTTGAAATAAACCAGATAATATCACTCTTTTGTTCAGAAGACTCCAATACCTTCTCATATCATTTGGAAATCCCTTTTATTACCTATACTGCTCTATATGATAGGCCATTCTTCAAATCTCTATTACCTTCATTTTTTCCTCAAATCCTACTATTAAGATCAATTAATTTCAACCAAATAAGATTTCACATTTCCTCCATCAATCATTTGTGCTGGAAGATTTTCAATAGTGTGTGTACTTTATCCAACTACAACTTTGAATGTACATTGTGAGTCATAAGTGTAGTGAAAACTATCACAAATCTTTGATGTACTACTTGCAGTTTCCAGCACTTTTGAGTGTGCTGAGAGAGTCTTTGATTGCCAACCTGAAGTCTATGTAGTAAGACTATTGATTTTTAACTATGTGTGTGTTTAGGTTAATTGTTGAATTCTTTAGGTAAGCTAAGTATAAATTGCAGACCACTATTCTTTTAATTACGAAATCTGAAACCAGATAAGAACTTAAACTGTGTACAGAACACTACAATTGACTTACTATATGGATATTTGCATTCAGTTTTGAAGTACACTGCATCTATCTGAGTCATAGGAGGTGTGAAGTTACTGGGACAAAAATTAAAAAGAAAAAAAAACCCATAATGCTATAGAAATAGTAGCATACTCAGTGATAAACAATTTGAATAAATTTATATAATCCTCTGATTGCTTAGTGAATTAATAATTTGCTAATTCATAAATTAAATATCCTCTGAGACCAAATGATAGAAATGGTGATAATTAAGGAGGTTCCATAAACAAATTTTATAGAAGCAGGAGGTTAGCAAGCAATAGAACTGCACACATTTCCTGTGTGTACCATAGAAAGATGTTGGATCTCCTCTTCCTATATTACAGAAACATACCTGGCTGTTTGTTTGTTTGTTTGGTTTTGCGGTACGCGGGCCTCTCACTGTTGTGGCCTCTCCCGTTGCGGAGCACAGGCTCCAGACGCACAGGCTCAGTGGCCATGGCTCACGGGCCCAGCCGCTCCATGGCATGTGGGATCTTCCCAGGCCGGGGCACGAACCCGTGTCCCCCGCATCGGCAGGTGGACTCCCAACCACTGCACCACCAGGGAAGCCCCTGGCTGGCTGTTTTGATCAGCATCTTGAGACAGCACATTGTGCTAAGAAGTATACTATTCTAACACCTTCTCATATAATTTGCAACAATCTGCCCTGTAGTATAATTATTTACTACACATCCCATACCTGTATATCCCAGCACACAATTAGAAACTTGTTGAGGGCTGTTTCTTATCATTTTTGATTGTTGTAGCAAAGGTAATATAACTTCCCAGACCATCTCTGCTTCTTGGCTCTCTGTTTACACCATGCCCCCCTTTAATGATAATGTCTATAAATTTTTATCACCTGATGATTGATACATATCAATGTAAAGATTCATCACAGACATGTCTGAGCCATAATTTTCTTTTATTATAAAAGATATAATATAGAATATAGGCTTTACCTTCTCTTTTAATGTTTTGACAAAGACCACACTGTATCTTTTCCTTTCTATGGTTTATAGTTGTATCACTGATTCATTTATTCCACACTTTGAAACTGTCTTAATACACCATTTGGCTTTTGGTAAAAAATAAATAAATTTTGTTAACATTTCCACCTTTCTTTCTCCTATTCATTATTTTATTATCTTGATAACTTAGATCCTTTCTAGAGAGTACCTTCTATTTTAATTGAAGACTTCTAAACTATAAAAAGTTTAGTTTGTATATGCAGTATTTGTTTTAATTTGTCTTTTCTTTATGAATAGATATTTTACCACAAAACAAACAAAATCCAAAACCAAAACCAAACTAAAGCAGCTCACTGGAGTTCGTGTATATTATACACAGTTTTAATTTTTAGCCATCTTTTAGAGGTAGCTTGTTTCTTTGTCTATGCAGCAAAATGATTTGATTAAACTGTGTTTTTATGTATTGTTAGTTTTTGGTGTTTATGTGCATGTGTAATATAAAACATTTCCAATAAATAAAGTGCTTTTTATTTAAAATAATTAGGTTAATTGCATAATTGCCAGACAGTAAGACAGCCTGAGAAGAGTTCAAAACACAGAGATAAGAAATATTTTTATCTTCTTGAGCCTCCCACCTAAAATGAGGCACTGGAGTAAAGTATATGAGTCACTCAGCATAGCTGTGTTAAAAAAGGAGCATATATTTGCTATAACACTGCCAGTACATATGGCAGTAATTATACACATTATTTCATAACATTTCTTATATATCCTATGTTGTATATAATTTAATATGCATTTGAAATGATGTGATTTTTTAAAAGAAGGAAAAATATACACATACATTTCCAGGTACTATTCTACTTTGTGGTATTAGTCTGATAAAAGTATGCTGTTAATAACAATGTGTTGTATACTATAAGAATTCTCATATATGTGACAAAAGTTGATTACTAGATGGTAAATGCATTGCATTTTCTGATGTTAAGTGTCGGACTAGTGACAATTTAAAATACTTGTTAAAACGTATATTTCCAGGCATATTAGACAAAAAAGGGCTTGATTTATACTCTGACTTTAAACAATGACAACAAACAAAATTTATGTCATGATGGATAGCATATTGATCCATGAGAGGAGAGAAACAAATGATGTGACCCCTATGATTGGTTGAGCGTACTTTGTAGAGAGTTTCCAGGCTGTAGCACAGGGATGAAGAGTCTGACTCTTTTATTTGAGGAGACAGTGTTCTGAGTTTGAATGACTTAGGGTGCTAGAAATCACAGGATGGGGTTCCAGAGAGCGGAGAGCCCTGTAGAGAAGAAATTCACACAGAAAGAGCTCCAGAGATCTTCATCACTTTCCCCAAGAGTCTTTAGCTGAGTATTGATAAGTGTATGTGTGTGTGAGGAAACTATCCAAGGCCACAGAAAGAACCACTGGAATACTGAAGTACGTTGCTTCAGTAGTATGGTCGAATTAGCCCTAAACGAAAGAATGCTCCCAGCTCGCCTAACAAAGTTTAAAAGCCTCAAAAGAATAAAACTGTTTTCATATAACTCAAAGTATATAATTCACAATGTTTGGCATCCAATAAAGAATTATGAGGTATACAAGGTACATGAAAATATAACCCATAATAGGGAAAAAACCAAATCAATCAATAGAAACAGATCCATTGACACAAATAACAGTATTAGTAGATAGGAACATCTTTTTTTTTTTTTTTTTTTTTTTTTTTTTTTTTACATATACTGCATATGTACTACAAGGTAAAAGGAAAGCATGAGCATAATACAGAGATACATGACAAAGTAAAGACTAAAAACAAAATTCTAGAGATCAAGAAAAATGTCAAGTGAAAAAGACATTGGATTGGATTAACAGAAGATTAGATACTACAGAAGAAAAGTCTAGTAAAATCAAAGACAGAAAAATGCAATTTATCCAAATGAAACATAGACAAGAAGAAAACATACATATACTTAGAGCAGTCCTGTGTCTTTTTCATGCTTTGAGTGAGTGTTGGCCAAAGAAGGCTCAGAACAGGGTCCTTATTTGTCTCACTAGATAGAGCAAAGAAAGAATGTTCCCAAAATATTTTGTATTTCTTCACACTGTAGTTTTTCCTTTACAGAACATGTTGTAGGAATTTGTATAAAGGTATACTATAGGAAAAGGATAATAACTATTAACATTGAATATATACTATGTGTCAGGCATTTTTTAAACATTTCATTTAACTTTATTGTACTAATTGCTGTGGCATATTGTGCTTTTAGCTTTGCAAAAATATTTCATTTGTCTCTAATTTGGACAAGATTGCCATACCGCTGAGACATTTGTTACTAACTACATCACAGAGTATAATAGCATTTATCATGTATCTAGCACTGAGGCTACACAAACTTAAGTAATTCTAACCAGACCTAGGGAAAAGCAACAAAAGTTATGTACTGTGTATTAACCAACTTGCACTGTGATAACTCTGCAAAATAATGACAGCAAAACCTCAGGGCTTTCAATACAAAAATCTATGGGTTTGTAAGTAGGCTGTAGCAGCATGCTCTAGACTTTAATTTGGGTTCTGCTCTGCTCTGTATGTTCTAACAATTGAGAAAATCGGATGAAGGAACACATCCCATCTTGGTTATGCTGTTTAAAAATTACCATGATAAAATGTGTGACGTATATTTAAAACAAACACTGGAGAATGGTATAATGAAACCCCACGTTCTAACACAGCCTCAGTCATTATCAGTGTTATGCCATTCCAATTCTAATATTTTTAGTATTGCACTTCATCTGTTTTCCAATTGGTTATGTTTATGTTATAAAGAAAAACATTTTAAAATCTGAATTAAAAAGACATTGAACCAAACCTATGGCTTATTCAAAGCTTTGAAACACTGGAGTCTATATTTTAGTCATTATGTTACTTCCAGAGCAGTATGGTGTAATAATGTGATATCAATATTCACAAGGTAAGATCAATTATGTGCATAAATCATCACAATACACCTGACCATCTTATAATAAATGTTGAATAGGAAGAATTTCAGTGTATAATGTGCCTGATTCTTTCAGACTTCCTTTCTATCTTCTCATTTTTGTGTGCCATGAAACTAAATTTTAGCTCAAGATAGAATGTAACTTTTAGATTTAAGTTTCTTCTTGGCTTCTTTATCCCTTATTGATTTTTTAATAAGGAGTTTTATTTCTTTGCTTATTTTCCATTATGAAGGATATACAGAAAAATTGGAAATTCAGAAACAATAGCGATCAACCTATTTTTCATGGCTTCTTAACCTTGGGGAAAGCAATGATATTTTAAATGGATCGAAAGCCTACTGGCTTTCTACGCTAGGCACATATTTATGGCTTGAATTCCTATGTCCTGAGTTTTCTGAACAACACTGATATCAAATATTTTGTTCTATTATCTTCATATATGATTAAAATTGCACATACACTCAAGAAACAACAAAAAAATAAGTATCTTGTCATTCAGAGTCAACAACGGTGTTGCCAAAATTAAAATGATCAGCCGTACTACAAACACATTCCTCTCCTAATTTATTTGCTTAGAACTCCAATCACAATGAATGACCATAAGTAATAGTGATATAGACATGGGGTCAGGATACTTAATACAGCTTTAAATAATATATACATTTTGGAAATGATACATAGTCATTAGAATCCACAAATTTAAAACCATTGAATAATGACACATATCCTATGTCTGTATAAAGCCTACAAGACAAGGATTTGACACCAAAGTCATGGCATTTGAGCAAGGAACGTACTTCTGATGAAGGGCAGGGTCAAGGATACAGCCAAACCATCCACAAATGTAGTGGCAATTACAGATAAATTCAATATCTAGGGATTTGTTATTAGTATTATGGATGAAATAAAATATAAATCTCATTATTTGGCAATTTAATCATTTATATGTGAAATGTTTTATCATTTATTATTTATTTAGTAATTTTGCTGTCCTATAGTAGCTTTTCTTCCTAATTTTAATTTTGTTTTTTACTGAATATCTTACATATTTTCATTGATAAAGTATTATAAGTATTTTATAATGTTATAAATAAATAACTGGCATGTGGTTCAAGGAATCATGAGAAAAGTCTAGCAACAATAATGCATTGTTAAGTAAGAAGATAGGAGAGGTGCCATTTCCCTTTGAGACAGAATGCCTTTGGACCTCACAATGAAATGGATATTGTGTAAACTCACATATTTATCATTTAGATCTGGATATCAGATGTTTTGTGCCAATTTATTTGCCAACTACTTAACAGGGGCTGAGCTCTTTTCAAATATTCAGATCATTAATCTCCCTCATAATACTATAAAGGTTGTACTTTTAAAGCCATTATACAGAGTGAGAAACTGAGGTACAGCTAAATTAAGTAGTTGACTCCAGGTTACAAAGCTTATAGATGGCACAAACAGGATGTAAAGTTTCCCATTTGGTTCTGTAGTCTCTGGTCTTACCTACTATTAAGGTAAAGAAGGCAGCACGCACAGACACCAATACAAAATATTCAAGTCACATTCTGAAAACCAGCATTTTAACAATTATCAGTTGGAATTCACCTTTTCTAATTTTTTTAAGTTAAAATCTCTGAAAAGTTTATTCTGCTTTGGGCCTGATTATCATAGCATTTCAATTTCAAATAGTAAAGTACTGGGTATATAATATGGAAAATAATGTCTGCTGGTTATTAAAATATGATTTGTTATGGTCAAATGTGAATATATGCATATATATGTATAATTTTATATATCTACAGCAATCTACAAATAATGAATCAGATTTCTCATCCAGGGATCTGTGACAGAAACTTGAAAATATCCTTTTCCTCCTTTCTTCCATCACCAGCTCCCATCTAAACATTCACTGAATGCTGTGGATTCTTCCTCAGTATGTTTCTAGATTTCACTCACTTCTCTCCATCTCATCCACCTCTACCTTTTCCCAGAACACTATCATTGCAGTATGTTTCTTGGTGTTTTCTCTTCCCCCTTTCAAAGTTATTCTCTACCCTGAGGCATGAATGATGCCCTCAAACAACAAATGCATTCTCCCTACTCCTTTGCCTGAAACCTTGCCTGTCCTTTCCAGTTCTTTATAGAACACTCATTCTTTCTTTTGGCTTTAATTTTTAATATTTTCTAACATATAATTCACACAACATGCAATTTACCCATCAAAGGGTAAAATTAAATAAATTGCCTTTTAGTATATTCACAGAGTTGTGCAATCATCAATGCAATAAATTTGGGGACATTTTCATCACCTCAAAAACAAGTCCTGCTCCACTTGACTGTCACTCCCCTGTCACCTTACCACCACCTGCCAGCCTTAGGCAATGACTTTTGTATCTATAGATTTGTCTGTTCTGGAAATTCTGTAAAAATGGAAGAATTCAAAATGCATACTTCGTTACTAACTTCTATTCACTTAGCATAGTGTTTTCAAGGTTCATCTATGTTGTGACTTGTGTAAGTACCTCATTTTTTTATTGACAAATAATATTTCATTATATAGAAATTGTACATTTTATTTATCCATGCATTAGTAGATGGATATTTGTGTTGCTTTCACTTTTTGGGTTTATTAATAATCCTCTTATGGACATTTATGTAGTACATGTTTTTGTGTGGACATAGATCTTTAATTCTCTTGAGAGTGTAATGGCTGAATCATACGGTAACTCTGTGTTTAACATTTTGAGTACCTGTCAGACATTTTATCAAAAGCACCTGCACTGTTCTACATTCCTATCACGTGTGCATTAAAGTTCCATTTTCTCCAGATCCTGCCCAGTGCTTGTTATTACCTGCCTTTTTGTTTATAGCCATCCCTGAAGGCATGAGGTAGTATGGAGTTTTGGTATGCATTTTCATGATGACTAAGGATGTTGAGCATGCTTTCATGTTTTTGTCAATGTTGCTTTGACTTTTGAGGCTCTTTGTGGCATTCTTGTCTGTCTCCCCAGCCACTTCACGTCTTACCTCGCTCCAACTTATATCGGATATGCCAGCTCTAGGTAGCTTCTTTCAACTCTTTGAACATGTCATTTTCCCCTCTAGTCCAGACCTATGTAGTTCCCATTTCCTTCCTAACTTTCCTCCTATTTACTTGGCCAGGGCTGACTTCATGGATATGTGACATGTACAGTTGCACAGAGCCCAACACTCAGAAGGACTCTGCATTGGGTTTAAAGTGCTGCTGTGGTTGTCTTAAAATTCATAGTAACTTTTGAACAAAAGACCTCACATTTCAGTTTTCAGTGGGCCCTGCAAATTACGCAGCCAGTCTGGTGCCTTACTTATCCTTCAGGCCCCTGTTTAGGCAGAAATATCTGCAAGTAATTGTTCCTCACCTCTGTAGACTTTACTAGGTGTTCTTCTTTAATTTCATCTATGTCAGATGAAATTTATGATTTTCCTCTAAGCCTTTTAACCTTTGAGACTAAAGGCTTTGCCTTTCTTATCCATCTTTCTGTCCTCAGAACCCAGCAGATTGCTGGTCACATAGTTATGGTACAGTATGTAACTCAGCCACATAGTTATGTCCCAGCTAGTGAGCCATATGGCAAAAGTAATTCAGAATATGAACTCCTGGGCCAGACAGCCTGGGCATCCCACTGTTATCACTTATAAGCTGTGTGGGACCTGGGCAAGTTATCTAATGTTTCTGTGCCTCATTTTGCTCATCTTTAAAATGGGGATGATATTAGTCCCCATCTCATAGCACTATTATGAGGATCATAGCAGTGTTATGAACTAATAAATGTAAAATATTTAGTATGTATCTAACTATCACCTATTGTATGTGTTAGCAGCTATTCATTCCTATATTCAATTCCTATTGTTGAATAAATTACTGACTGTATGTTCAAAGAGAAGAAAAGGGCCCTAGAACCAGTGAAGAAACTGCAAAAGTTAAGAAATTTTATTGGACATATTACTCTTTGTTTCATCAATTTACATTGCTAGAAGGAATGGTAATTGTACAAAAGTTTATTTTATGACATCAAAATAGGAGTACACTTAGGAAGGTGGGATCAAGCCCAGAGGAAAAAGACATTAAAACTAAGAGTAAATATAGAACTCTTATAAAAGCAAAACAATATTTCTGCTTAAATTTCTTTGCAGAAATTAGTGAATGTAATGAAACTTTATCATGATTTTGAGAAGTCAGTTTGGGTAAATTAATGCCAATAATGTTTGGAAAGAGTCTGCTTTCTTTTTTTATACATTTAGCAGTTATGCCTTGCTGCTACATCTATGTATTTGAAGCTGTTTAATTTACATTCAATAGAGATTTAATGCCATTGCAAATAATGCAAATATAATATATAATAAAAAGAATCGCTCCCCCAAAACTGCATATCATACAATGAGAAAAAAATAACATCTAGTCAAAGGGTACAAATGTGTTGTGTGTCTGCATGTGTCTTGGGTCCTGCACGTGTTCCCTATCAGCCTGTCCAATGTCAGGAGAACCCACATTCTCACAGTCTCTTCTCTGCACCTACTGGGTTCTCTCAGTTCTCTCATAAGCCTTCTGGTGGCATATGCCCAGAATTCTCTCTACAACACTGCCCCTCTTTCACCATTTCCAGATCCCAATCCACACTTCGGTTTAACAAGGAACATACCTCTGACTCTAACCCATCCCTCCATTAACACCCCCAAAATGAAACTGTGGTGTTCCCACATGGTATTTTTGAGTTTATTTGTATTATATCTTAGAAGTAATATCTGTCTTCTCGGTTAAACTTAAATTCCATAAAGAGCGGAAATTATTCTATTTTGCTCAGCTTATATCCCCAGCGCCTGGATGCTTATTGTGAAACAATTGCACATATATAGCAAAAATGTTGAGTAAGTGACATGATCCACAATTTTCTCAAAAGGCCAAAGGGTCAATGACTCTAAAAAGGTTCAAAGACAAGAGTGTGAGGAAGAAGAAAGAAAGGAATACTGTCCAACTCAGATGGGTTGTGTACTACAGTTGGATCCCAAATTTGGCACTAAATGTCTAGTTAGGTAAAGCTACAAAAATAAACATGACACATTATATAAATTCAAATGCCCAACAATTAAAATTTACAACAAAATATTTATGTTTGAACTAAACTGAAGATGGTAGTTATCACATAGAAATTTGATTAAGGGATTATTGAAAGGACAATAAACTCTATAAATAATCATTTTATCAAAATATTTTTCTTTTCAGATAAAATAGACTTTATTTTTTATTTTTATTTTTTTTACATCTTTATTGGAGTATAACTGCTTTACAATGGTGTGTTAGTTTCTGCTTTATAACAAAGTGAATCAGTTATACATATACATATGTTCCCATATTGAAATACTATTCAAGTAGCTCTTAAGCTGACATTCCAGAAAGGCAAAATATATAATATCAAGTTAAATTCCAGAGAGTCCTTCTGTAAAGGATTGGAATAATAATGTACAGTCAGACACTTTCTAATCATGTTAATGCAGTGATAGAAACTGAAAATACTAGATGGAGAGCTAATATACCCATTAACCTGTCTCAATCAAATATCAGGTGTCTTAAATGAATCTTCAGTAGGTGGTGAATCAAAGTCAAGATATAATGAATTTTCTTTCAGATATGTGTAATGCCTTTTTGTAGCACAAAGAGAAAGATGTCCTTTGGAGTGTCAGAAATGAGAAGAAATGACTTTGGTCTTCTAGTCAATGCATATTGTGCATTATTACAAAGCCAATGTCAACTCTGAAAATGACTTACAATTTCTCAATGAATCACACACATTCCAGAAGAAATTCTATTCTTCTGGTATTTCTATTACTTTTAGATATATTATTAAACACTTTTAAATAAAACCATTTTTACTAATAGCATGCTAACTTTACACACACGGATAGTTTTCTACAAGTCAAAAACCATATCATAATAACAAAAGTACCTGTTGATTTTTAAGGTGGGTAAATTTACTTTTTAATGTACAAAAGAACAATATTTTCCCTAATGAAAGAAGGAACAGTTTGCTTCACATCATTATTAATGCATCTCTTGTAACATTCTAATTAAGGTATTAAATGTCACGTTTTTAACCCATAGTAAAGTATAGCTGAAGTATTACATTTCCTTTATTCAATTATATGTACATTTCACTATAACTTAATTTGTTTTATAAAAATTTTAGAATGTAATGATTCTGTCCTAGGTACTAGTCCAGGTGAGTTTCACCCAAAGTACCATAAAAATATTCTCGCATTTGTACAACTATAATATCAAACTGCAGGATAAAATCTGAAGTTCCAGTAAGACTAGAAAAAGCAATGTGTCCCAAGAAAAGCACAGGGACATTATATATGTATGTATAGCAGTCAACCAGTGATTATTTTGAAAATAAATTGATATCTGGGCAAGAAATTGAAAGAATGATGGTAGAATACTTCTGTGTAAATATGGAAGAGATAAAGGGGGAAAGATTTGGGAAAGATGTGTGAAGGCTGCTTAGAAAACACAGGACATTCATGACAATACAAATAATTCACATTAAATGGAATCCAAATTAACAATATCCAAATTGTAAACTGTGCTTAAACAGAAAGGTAATACCATATGGAAGTCCGTAAGCATCAGGCTAATAGATTGGGGTTTTATTTGGGAGACAATACAATGTTATTTGTAATTATAGGGTATGAGGTCCAGGGATGTGAAACCTTCATAAAGTTGTTATGAGAAATAAAAGTTTGCTGTAAAAAAAAAGAAGACTTATTCTTAGTTACACAAGAAATAATTTCTGCAGCTGGAATGAGTTTTTGCTAAGAGAAACGTAGGAAATAGCATAATGTTGAAGGCTTTTGCAGAGTCAGGGAGTCTTTTTCGGTCACATTCAGCCTGGATGTGATTGTTCTCTCTGAAATCCAGAGACGCCTGTCAATATCCTTCCGACTTAACAGCACAACCAAAACTGTAAATGGAGAGGCAGAGAGCAGATAAGTCTATGGAAACACAGTTGCTGAAAATTGGAAATCATAATGTCGAGCAAGATGATAAACTGAGATTTATCATTATTCAGAATATAAATAGATGAATAAATGTTCAGCAACTGATCCAAGACTGAGGACATGGTATAGCATGGGGCATGGGAAAGAATTAGTATCATTCATGGAAAGACAACTGGGAGAGGGCAGGTGATGCTGGGTAAGGCATGATGTATTCATCTGCACATGCTAGTTTGAGATATATATCAAATGGACTTGCCCTGCACGTGATATGTAGCTCTAGAAACTACATACTACCTATGTAGTTATGTAGCTCCAGGGAAAGAAGGATCCTGGGTGGAGAAAGAGTGACTAGAGATCATCAGTGTAGATGTGGGCAGGGATAAGATTGCCTAAATGGATTGTATTGACTGAAAAGACACTAGAGTCCAGGACAGAATACAGAGGGCGTGAGGAAGAGAGGAGGCTGTAACCGAAACCAAGCCCAAGGAAACTACAACCAAAACTGGGAGAAAAATCAGGATCATGTGGGTGTCTTGAAAGCCAAGGGAAGTCGGCACACAAGAAAGGAAGGGTATAGTTCAATAGGATTTAATGATGAACAGAGTTGCAATGAGATAAGGACCAAAGAATACCTATTTAGTTACGGAACAGCAGTTAGTTACCTTGTATAACAATTGGCCGTTTTGCTTTTGGGTTTATTCATTCTGATTTTTAACTTCTGTGGATTCTTACATTTTGTTTTCTTTTCTTTCAATTAAGTAAATGGGTTTGGCAGCTGACCATCTTAAAAATTGGCAGAAGAGAATACCCTTCTGCTTGAAATCTTCACCTTACTATTTCTTTAGCAATACTTGGGAGGTGGGGAACATATTTTTGACATAGAAATCTTGATCTAAGTTACATAATACATCCCTAATATGCTTTTGTTTATTTCTTTGTTTTTGAAGACCATTTTCCAGATAGTGAATTATGAGTGAGTGAGAGGATTGTATAATGATTGCATTCCTATATAAAATTAAAAAGCAAACAAAGTAACCATATTTTGCCCCAATCAACATGTTTGAAAAAAAGCTTTAAGATAGTATTTTAATATTAATAAAGGAAAATAGTTAACATCATTTTAATAATGAAAAGTACACACATGTATTGAAATTTTCAAAATCAAATCAAATCTGTCATATAGAAAGTTAACCATTATACTGTTTATAATAACATACATATTTCAATTGAATGTATGATATACAATATTTTATTGAACACTAAAACCTCAAATATTAAAAAGAATCAATTCAATAATGGTAGAGTAGATGTTTCCAATGAGTTATAAAGTGCTAAAAGTTCACTATATTTCTTGATAGTACAGAGTAAAATTCAATGAATAAACTATTCTTGTTTTAAATATGTGTGCTATAAAGGTATTTGATTTAAGAAAATTCTATAATTATGTTGCACACAATAATTCTTATTTGAAATATAATCTATATGTTATTGGATTATAAGCAATTCCTTGATTTGAGTCATATTTGTGGAGTTAAGTGCTTAATAATTTCCATATTTTTTCCAATGCCTTCCTGAGAATGCTGTGTTTTTAATAGTGTATCTATGATGCATATGGTACCAATTATGCTTATGAGCAATGCTGTTGCATTCATCCAAAACTGAAAAGTATAAATTCCTCTTAAAGTCTTTAATTTTCATACATCTTGATATATCCTCCTTATGTAGTGAAATAGAAAACTAAAATACAGCAGGAATATCATTTTCACTGGTAGGTTTTAAACAGAATTGAATAGGCATTATTGTCATTTTGCTATGTTTGTGAAGAACACAATTGAAAGACAACAAAATCCTTCCTAGAAGAGCATACTAGCTTTATAAAAAGCAAAAAACATAGTAAATAAAAGAGGTTGATAAAACTTATGTTTACATTTTTACTACTTACAAGTCAGTGTTCCTATAGGCAAGTGGGCTGGTACAATGGATTAGCTAAAAACAGTAAAGTACAAATAAACACTGCTTTTTTGAAATAAAAAATGAATACAGGTAAGAGTTTATTTTCATTTATTGTGTCTATGATAAATTCAATATGTTTCATCATCATTTTATACAAAATAAGCATAAAATTTTTCTTTTTCCTGAATCAATGTAAACAGAGCCCAGACGGACGTATCGAAGTCAGAGGGCAGCACAGAAGCTCATCACTGCATATTAAAGATGTGAAGTTGTCAGATTCAGGGAGATATGACTGTGAAGCTGCAAGTAGAATTGGAGGGCACCAAAAAAGCATGTACCTTGATATTGAATGTAAGTTATTTTCATTTTGTATGTTTATTAAAACAACTTTTCTGCTTTGAAAAACATGTATTTTCGTGGGAAAATCAAAATACAGTAGTTCATGTTGTAGTATTTAATGCATAACTTTAGAAGGAATGCAGCCAAAGTCAGTTATTAGAGACATCTAGTGGCGGTTATGGGAGATTTCACAGTGCTATGTATTTAATGGTATTAATGCTGCTTATCCTGAAAATTGTGGCCTTTTATTACACAGTGTTTAACCCAAAGCGCAATGTAAACTGAATTATATTAGTTATCAGTAATTGATCAACATCACCTTAGATTTTTATCTGTGTATTCCTAATATTAATGGTCCTGTGTTTCACATATGTAGTGAGAATTTCATTTCTCATTTCAAGTTGTTTTGTTTAATTATTTTACATCCTCATAAGTTATTGTATAGTATTTAAAATACAGTACTTAGGATATTCTATTTTTCAAGGGCTGATTGCTAACAAACTATAAGTTGTTTTTTGATCACAGATGCACTCGTCCTGTGCTGTTAAAGTCTTGCATATTGGTTTATTCAGCTTTTTCTGGAATTTCGCTCTAAGTAGCATTTTAACTGCATGCCACAAATAGTGATATGTTGTCTTTCTCTTGGCTTTCAGTTGAAAATATTTTCTATATTTCTTTGTGATTTCATCACTGGTCAATAGTTATTTATGAAGATATGTTTAGCTTCCAGATGTTTATTGTTTTCATAGATATTTTCCTGTTATTTATTTCTAATTTAATACAGTTGTGCTTAGGAAACACACTCTATATGATTTTGATTGTTTTCATATTTATTGAGGTTTATTTTCTGTCCCAGCATATGATCTACCTAGTGAATACATAATGTGTACTTGAAAAACATATGTATTCTGCAGATATTGTGCTCTATAAATATACATTAGATCAAGATGGGTGTTAGTGTTCTTTCATCTTCTGTGTCTTTACTGAATTTGTTTTGTTCTATTAGAGTGATGGTTGTTAAAATCCTCCACCATGATTGTGAACTTTTTTCTCTCTCTTTAATCCTGTTGATTTTTGCATCATATATTTTGAGGCTCAGTGACAGAGTACACATTTATAGTTATCTTCTCTTAGTTTCCTATTGTCGCTATAACTAATGACCAAGAATTTTATTGCTGTAAACAACACAATATATTATTTTAAGTTCTTGAAGTCAGAGGTTGGAAATGATTCTCACTGGGATAAAATCAAGTGTCCGTAGGGTTGTGTTCCTTTATGGAAGCCCTACAGGAGATTCCCATTTCTTGTCTTTTCCATTTCTAGAATCTGCCCACCTTCCTTGGCTTGCAGTCTCCTTCCGACTTCAAAGCCAGCTTTGGCAGATTGAGTCTTTCTCACATCGTATCACTTTGACTCTGCTTCCTTCCTCACATCTTCTCTATATTTGACTTCCCTGCAATTACATTGGACCCACGTTGGGTAATCCAGGATCATTCTCTCAACTCAGCATCCTAACTTAATCACAGCTGCAAAGTTATTTTTCCCATGTGAAATAACATGCTCAAAAGGTCTGGAGATTATGATGTGAATATCACTGGGGGGTCATTATTCTCTCTCCCATATATGTCTTCCTCATGAATTATTCATTTTCTGCACTAATCTCTGACTCAATGTACTTTAATGTTCAATAGCTGTTCAAGTTCTCTCAGAGTTAATTATCTGACACTTTACATTAAATATAGAAACCTGACAACCATATAGGTGCCTTTACAAGGGCTCCACACTGATCTTTTTTTTATTATTAATATCATATGTATTATATCTGTATTCATATTAATTGAGAATCTCACCAGAAATTATGATGATTTTTCTTTTAAGAGTTATAGATATAGTAAGGAACTGAAGAGGAAAAGTTACTTACTCATCTCTTTACCATTTCCTTTTACTCTTCCACCATCCTTAAAGATTCAGATCTTCCTCTGATATTATTGTCCTCCAGTCTGAAGGAATTTCTTCCCCATTTATTGTAGAGCATATTTGTTGGGGATAGAGTCTATTATTTTTTTAATTTTCATCTGAAAATGTTCTCTCTGTCATTCCTGATGAAATTTTTTTCCCCTGGAAAGAATTCTGGGTTGTCATTTCTTTAAAGATATGGCTCCACTGTCTTCTAGCCCCCTTGGTTTCTGATGATAAATCCATGGTAATTTGAATTGTTTATCCCTTCTATGCCATGTGTCTTTTTTTAAATTTTTTTAATTTTTCTAAATTTATTTATTTTTGGCTGCGTTGGGTCTTTTTTGCTGTGCGTGGGCTTTCTCTAGCTGCGGCTAGTGGGGGCTACTCTTCGTTGCGGTGCACAGGCTTCCCATTGTTGTGGCTTCTCTTGTTGTGGAGCATGGGCTCTAGGCGCACGGCCTTCAGTAGTTGTGGCTCATGGTCTCAGTAGTTGTGGCTCACAGGCTCTAGAGCACAGACTCAGTAGTTGTGGTGCATGGGCTTAGCTGCTCCGTGGCATGTGAGATCTTCCCGGACCAGGGTTTGAACACATGTCCCCTGCATTAGCAGGTGGATTCCTAACCACTGCACTTCCAGGGAAGCCCATGTGTCATTTTTCTAAAGCTAATCTCAAGATATTTTATTCATCTTTGTTGTTCATAGCTTTGACTAGGATATATCCAGGTATGGTGTTCTTTGGGTTTATCCTGTTTGAGGTATACTGAATTTCTTGAATCTGTAAATTTATATTTGTCAATATATTTGGCAGTTTTGTATCATATGTCTTCAAACATTTGTCCTGTCCTAATCTCTTTTTCATCTCTAGGACTTTACTTACACACATTAGACTTTTTGGCTCAAAGATCTCTGAGATACTGTTCAGTTTTATATATTTTATTTCTCATTGTTCTTCTAGATGATTTCTGTTGTTTGCTTTTCAAGTTGACTGATTCTTTATGGCATCATTTCTTTTCTGCTACTGAGTCCATCCAGTGAGGTTTTTGTTTTGTTTAAGATATTAAGGTTTTAGCTCTAAATTTCTAATTTTGTTCTGTTTTATATTTTTTGTTTCTCTGCTGAGATTTCTTATATATTCATTAATTCTTTATGTGTTTTTTCTTTACCTCATGTAACATAGTTAAATTAGCTGCTCTAAAATCTCTATCTGGTAGATTCAACATCTGAATCATCTTAGGATATGCATACGTTAATTGTCTTTTCCCTTTAGAATTGGTCATATTCTCCTGGTTTGTTGAATGTTGAGAAATATTGCATTGTGTTCTGGACACTGTAAATATTATGTTGTGCAGACTCTGGGTCTTGACAACTATATGGAAAAAAAGTATTTTTAAGTAGATAATCACCTCTAAGTTCTGTGTTGCCTCCTGTAATCAGGGATTCACATCTCAGAGTTGATTTCTTAATGCCTTTGCTATACATTTTTGTATCTGCTCTATGCATGCCAAGCTCAGATTTTAGGCTGAGATTTCTGTGGTTTTATATACAGAATTATGACATCTCCTTCTCTGACTCCTGTCTGGGATTACCCCCACAGTATTCAACCTGTATTGGCTTCTTTCCAGAATACCCTCTATATTTCTGGATGTGTTTTAGGTCCAGAATCACTTCGACGCTCCTTATCTAGTACCTGCTCTCTAGACAAACAATGAGGCTGAACAACAACAACAACAACAAAAAAAGAAACTAGTTTTCATTCCCCTCCACAATCCCTGATTTTGTTTACTTTCCAGAAGCCTTAGGGTAGTCTTGTTGTTGTTGTTTTGCTTGATTTGTGCTATTTCTAGTCCTTTTAATTATTACCAGTAGGGGAGTTGGGCTATCACAGTCTTGTCCTGCCATTATGGAAACAGAAATGTATATATATTCTGTTTTTAAGAAAACTTTGTCATAAGAATTTTTGATTTCCCTAGCTCCTGGAAACAAGAGTATGAATGTCTTAGTTTCAGTTTTCAGCAAATTTAATTTATTTCCTCCCTTCATTATTTTTTTCAAATTTTATTTTTATTTTCATAATCATACATCCTTAAAGAAACCATTACCCTGATCAAAAGATTGTTCAGTTGCAAAGTCCTGAAAAGTAAGAAGTTGATCTTCTTTTTTCTCCTGCTGTGTATCAATCTTCTGTGTAGTCAATTTTTTTTTTGAAATTTTTATCTATACCCACACTTAATCTACCTAGAAAGTATAGTAAGTTCTACATATGTGAATCATTTCAAATTTTAAATTGAGAGATAAGGGATTTCCCTAGAGGTCTAGTGGTTAGGATTCCCCGTAGCCTGGGTGCAATCCTGGTCAGGGAACTGAGATCCTGCAAGCCCTGCAGCGTGGCCAAAAAATAATAATAATAATAATAAATTAAAACTAAATAAATAGATAGATATGATGTCTTTAGCTGAGTTTTAGAGTTTTGAGGTTCAGAATTTTAATAGTATCCTTTACCTATAAAGGGAATAATTCTCCTGATATAGGCTGAATTTCATGTGAAGCAAAGGAAAATGTTTTATATTTTAAGATTAATAAACACACTATCAAACTTTATTCATGTATTCTATTGACATGTTTCCTTTTTTGTTTTTTCAATCTTTAAATGAAAGGAGTTTCTCTTGTGGATTTAACCTATACATGAATCCTATATTTATGCTATGGCCTCTTGTTTTCTCCCCATGATGAATCTCTTTTAAATATCTGTTACAAATTACTTGAAAATCTCTGACAGTCTAGCTTCCTCTTTGATTAACCCAGACTCTTACAGTATTGCTTCATATGCCTTACTCAAGATGCTCTATTTTTCACAATCAAATTTACTGATGGATTCCAGAACGCTGGGAGCCCAGCTCACTTTTCAAACTTTATGTTACATTTAGCAAGATATAAGTTTGCCCATATATGTGCCCAAGCTCTACTCTATTGTAGGTAATGAGATTATTACCTTCTAGGTACTTACTACAATTTATTAAAATTGAATCATGTAAAAAATGCTTAAAGTGGATGAATATTATGATGAAAATTTATTATGTTATATAAATATTCTAGAAAAAGATAAATTTATACTTAAGTAGAAAATAAAATAATTATTCATCTTAATATCATTAATAACTAAAATTCAGATTTTATTCATGTGGTAGGAGCAGAGTAAATGCTGTTATGTTATCTTTTGTCTATAGTTATTATTATTTTTGAGTATGGAATTAAATAATCGTTTGGAACATGTGACCATGGTTGTAATTTAAAATTTAGCCTGTTCTTCTTTTTCACTTGTAAGTAACTTCCTTGTTAGTGTCATTGTATTATGAAGGTCAGAACACTCTTTTATGCCTGCAATGCTACTATTTGTAAAATATCTTATTATCTTCTCATATGAAGATTAGTATAAATTTTGGTTGGATAGGGCAACATAACAACCATGATAAATGCTTAGCTTATCAAATAAGCTTATTTCTTGATAATTAAAACCTGTGTTGTTATAAAATAGGATATTTTATTTAGTGACAAATTTATAGTAGTAATAACAATTTAATGCAATGGCATGTAATACCATGAAAAGTTATTGATGTAAATAAATATTTGTATGTTAGAAATGGTAAGAATGTTTTTATTCTCCATCTTTGATTCAAAACAGTACAGAAATTATTAACATTACAAAGAAATTATACAGTGTCACAAAACATTTACCATTCTTTACTATGTGATTCAAGAAACTACAGTGTAATATTGTTAAGAATGAATGAAAAAGAACTAAGCCATTTATAATTTGATACCAACCACATTTATTATAGTACCACTAAATTTAAGGTGCTTAGGAGATTATCCCTTTTTTTTTGTTCAAAACCTCTTTTGTGTTTCAGTTTAAGCAGACTCCTTGGCATCCTGCCAGTTCATTTTCAACATTCCAAAGGCATTACCCTTTCTAGGAAGCATGAGTTGAACTAAAGTTCCAATTTATAAAACAAAGGAGATAACGAGCATGTGATATGTAGTTGAATGCAATAAGTACCGATTACATAGTACATTTGATGGCAATTAGAATCAAGTTTTGTGAGTAGGTACTCATTACTTATTACCTATTAATTAGACTTAATTATTTTATGTGATTAATTTAATAGTAACATGGTAAAAACGCCTGTTATGAAATACTGAATTTTTCATTTACATTTTTTTCTCATTGAGCTCTCTGCACTTGCTTTTATTTCTTGTTAGAGATAATAGCAATATTCAAATGAATTTTCTCCTGTATAAAAGTTGTTAGCAATCAGAAACCTCTTAAGGATATAGAGATATTAATAACCTTATAACACATTTTATGTTACTTCTAGACTTAACATGTATTCCATATAATTAATAAAACTTTGTTTTATTGCACAATTATTTCCTAAAGTTTTGCAGTCTTTCAAAATAACTAATTCCAGTAGCATGCTCTGCTACACGTACAGGATGAGGTAGGTAAGATGTGAGACCATGATTTTAACATTTAAAGAGAGTATCTCAATAACACTTAGGAAAACTCCTTGTTCATAGCAGACAAACATTTTATATCTGTGATTAAAATCTTGTCTTATGAACCTACCCTATACACTCACCATAATACATTTAAATTGTTCAGACTTTAAAGAAGATGGCTTATTTGCAGAAGTAAATTGGTTCTAATGTCAGCAATTATTTACATTTTATACCTTTCATGATAATTTCAAGGAACATCTGAAAGAAATATAAAGTCTATGTCTACATCCATAAGATAAAAATAATAGATCATTAAAAGACAAAGGTGAAAAAATCTTTTACTGCTCACCTGTATTTTTTTAACCCAGACTTTACATGGACCTCCTGGGGAAATTTGAAATATCACATTCTTCATGTGTACAGATACTATAACTTACTCTAGTTTTATCACATTTTGTCTGTCTCTGACAGATATAATCTGATTCAGATTAAATATTGTGAACATGTATTTCAGAGATTATGATGATGAAAAGTTGTTAAGGAATTTTAGGAAATATCTAACCCTTGAGAGGATAAATATTATAAATGAATCAATATCAGACAAACAAATGAAATAGTCATTGTGTTTAACTATTGGATTTATCACTACCTCTTGGCACCTACTTAACCTAATTGTCCAGAAATATCAATCTCTACATCCAGTTTGCCACAGCTTTCTGCCCTTCCTCTAGAATGAAGACCTTTCACAGTGATCCCAGTTCTCACTAGCACAGGGAATGTTCTAGCTTGGGCAGCTGTAACTAAATATCTTAGACTAGGAGACTCTCACAGAACTATTTATTTCTCATTGTTCTGGAGGCTGGAAGGCCAAGATCAGGATGCCGGAATAGTCAGGTCCCTGGTGAGCGCTCTTTTGCTGGTATGTCTTCACATGGCCTTTCCTTGGTGCATGCTCGCAGGAGATACACCTCCTCTATCTTCCTCTTTCACTAAGGGCATTAATCCCATGATGGTGATTTTACTCTCATGACTTCATCTAAAGTTAATTACTTCCAAAGTCCCCACCTCCAAATACCATCACATGGAGAATTAGGGATCAACTGATCAATTTGGAGGAGATACAAAAATTCATTCATAGGAATGAGCTTTCTGTATTAGACAGAGAAGACCACCTCACAGATGGAACTAATGCAGAACTTCACAGGGTGAGGCTGCACATTGCGATCACATCATATCAAGCCTTTACTGACATCACTGAGTTGTGTCTTCTTGAAGATCCTGAAAACTGTGCTAAGACCTTGTGATAGACTGCTTACAACCTGTCTTAGTCTGCTTGGGCTGTTATAATAAAATACCATAGACTGGGTGACTTATAAAAACCAGAAATTAATTTCTCACAGTTCTGGAGACTGGAAGTCTGAGATCAGGGAAACAGCATGTTTGGGTTCTGGTGAGGACCTTTTCCAGTTACCGACTGCTGTCTTCTACTTTATCCTCATAGGATGGAGAGTAGAGCAGAGGAAAAAGCTCTCTCCTGAGTCCTAAGGGGACTGATCCCATTCATGGTAGCTCCTCCCTATGACCTCATCTAATTCTGATCCCCTCTCCAAAGCCACAACTCCTAATACCATCACACTGCAACATATGAATTTTGTGGAGGCACAAACATTCAGCCCATAACAGGGCTCTCCCACCTTCCTCCCCCTCCTTAGGATGTGGTGCCAGTAGGTTTACCTTGCTGGACTTATTACCTGACACCATAGTCCAGAATAGTATGACCATCCAAAGTTAAGGTACTTAATTCTTGAAAAAGATCAGTCCAACAACTTGAATCCAATCTGCCAGAACTCTGTGGCCATAAATCCTTAAATCCTCTAAATTTCATTATCTAATTTCAGTGGAGCAAAGGCAAGGACAGCTTTTCTTCATACTGTCCATGGATTGTTGATACCTATCCATGGACTTAAGCCAGCTCACAGTTTGTGATGATGTAAACTAGTTTTTTTTTTAATATATTGGGCTTTACTAAAATAATGTTTAAATGTCATAGTATTACGAGCTATTCTTAAATTTTAATTAATCTACTGGGTCTAATCCTAGGACATTGGTCAACTCATTTAAATTACCCAAGCTTTAGTGTCCTGATGTGTAAAGAGGAAAGGGTGGATCTAAATTTATTATTTTATGAATTTAAGCATACTAAATTTAGGATCTTAATTATATTTTTTTTCATTCAACATTTATCAGGCATGTATTACACACCAAGCACTTTTTCAGGTGTTGAGTATGTAGAATTATAATAAAGCAAACAAAAACACTTGACTTTATGAAAGTTACATTCTAGCAAGGAAAATCAATGATACAAAAGACAAAATAGGGACTTCCCTGGTTGCGCAGTGGTTAAGAATCCACCTGCCAATGCAGGGGACAGGGGTTCGAGCCCTGGTCCGGGAAGATCCCACATGCCGCGGAGCATGTAAGCTTGTGCGCCACAACTACTGAGCCTGCACTCTAGAGCCCACGAGCCAGAACTACTGAAGCCCACGTGCCTACAGCCCGTGCTCCGCAACAAGAGAAACCACTGTAATTAGAAGCACGGGCACCGTAACGAAGAGTAGCCCCTGCTCTCTGCAACTAGAAGCCCACATGCAGCAACAAAGACCCAATGCAGCCAAAAATATATAAAATAAATAAATTTATATTAAAAAAACAGACAAAATAGCAACATATATAAGAATCAGTGAAAATGGCTAAGGAGAAAAAAAATAAAACAGTGCAGTGAGATACATCATCAGCTAATGTCACAATAAATATACATAAAAAACATTCCAAAACTCAGTGACATACAGTAGTAATCTCATACTCAACTGTAACTAGCTGACCCAAGTGGTCCTTGAATAGGGAGCTCTGCTTCAAGCAGCAATGCTTAACTCCATGTTATGGGTCCAGTAACACTTGAAACCAGACTGAAGAGGCAGCAACTATATGGAAGAAGCTACACCATGGTGATGGAAGAAGCACAAGAGGACAACTCAATAATGAAAGGAAATTTCAAGCGTTTGCTAGTGTCACATTCAAAAAGTCGCATGGTTAAGCCTAACATCAATCCAGCAGGGAAATGCACTCTTGTTCTACTGGGAGGGCTTTTGGAGAGAGTAGTCACTGAATAAAATAAGCCGTGTCTGAAGTTCATGCCTATGAGTGAAATTTCAGATAGTTAATTTTAAAATAATATTTTTGTTGTAAAAATAGGTATATTTACACATTTCTCTAAATTGCTTTTCAAAGATTCAAAATATTTGAAAGATATAAAATATTGCAATATATCTAGGAAGCTGGAATCTACTTATATGGAACAGCTTAGAAAGTCTAAGATAACATATAATTTAATGCACATATAATTAAATATGTCATAGAGATTATACAACTGAGCAGTAATAAAGAAAAACAATCCTCTTAGAAATGTAAAATTTTCCACAGTATCTTAAAGAAGTGGAACCTTAAAATCAGATAATATTGATTCAGTATCTATGCAATTTTAAAACCTATATGGCCCATTTGACTTACTCTGTTTATTCGGATATATCCCTTTATTTCATATTTATATGGTCATCTGGAGTAAAATATCCTCTCTCCTTTAGTATTGATGGCAAGATAAACTGTTTATGTCCCGGTGATGAAGATGAAGCCTTGATAAGAGCAATTAACCTCTTTAAACAATTATTTTTATCACTGTTAGTGTCTCATAGTGCTCCATAAGCTGTAGACTTTCAAATAGTTCTTGTTAGATACAAATAATTCAATGACAATCCTGTTTGTTTAGGAAATTTTGATTTTTCTTGGGCCTCCTAAAAAAGTATTTTAAGGTAATAAGAGCAATTACCAATGCAGTCAGTTCAATACCATAAAAGATAACCTATTTTTGATACTTTATATTTTTCTGTGATTTTCTCAGACTTCATAATATGACTAATTTTTGTTTCCAGTACTCTTGAGTCATCAGTGCTAAAACAATTGATTTAAACATTTTTCTTGCCCTGAGCAATATTCCTCAATATGATTGCTTATTTTATTCATTTAAAAAAAATCTTTATATTAGATCTTTACTCAAAAATAAGAAGTAGATGTGTAAAAATTCCAGCTCGTATCTTAATAAACCGAGATAAAAATTTCATTTGAATATATGCACATTTATTTTGAAATTTTATTTAAAATGTTTTGATTTCACACAACTAGATGTTCTTTCCCAGAGCGATTAAAAACTTTTCCACTATAATGTAATGTTCACAGAGACAAACCTAATTATTTCTAACATCTCTCTTTTTTTCTGAAGAAAAAATAAACACATATTTGTGATTTTTTGGAAGCTCTTGGGGAAATCCCAAAGATGTTTTTACATGCAATAGATATTATAAAATGTTTACTTTGTTTTTTTTCTAAATTTAGAGTTCTACTTTGGAAAAGCAAAATCAAAATCACTTTCACAGATTTGCTCACTTGGTAAATTAAAATTGTAGGTGACTGAGAGACTATGTGGTTACCTATTTAAATAAACTTACAATAAATTTTTTAAATAAACATAAAAGGTTAAGAAAATGCTTCCTTGATTAATTTTTGTTATCTATGGTGTTTTTCATTCAGACTATTGTTTACAATGGGTTCTTGCTTCTATATACTTTTAATTTAATTTAACTGACTTCTAAGTCTAATTTAATTTAACTGATTTTTAAAACTATCAATCATTAGTAATATAAATGTTGTACATAATAGTATAGGACCAGCTGCTTTATATTTATTGGCAGTAAAATTATCGTGGGGAAACCAAAAAAAAGAAAAGAAAATGGTATACATTTTTTAGCTAAAAAAAAAAATACTGTTAAAAGGAGAAACTCATATCAATAAACTGCTATTTTAGGAGAGGCTGTACATTTTTTGGTTTTATTTACTATGATTCAATGCTCTGAAAATGTATCACATATGATTCATTTCTATTCATAACTTGTATTGCTTTATTTATTCCATCTGGCACAAATTATTTTGCTCCATTATGTAAAAAATTAAATTTTGATGATAGTTTATCACCTCTTTAAGTAAAATAGTGTTCTAATTAAGTATGCATTAAAGATATAAAATATTTGTCAACATAAACAATAGTTAAGCAGAAAGAAGTTGTGATCTAAGTCCTATTAAATAATACTGTGGTTGTTTGAAAGTTAAAAATATGTGTCAATTTGTTACCAATTTTCAATTAAGAGACTTAAGGGATGTAGAAAATGTTTATATAATTCCTTATTTTTCAGTCTTTCAGTTAAAAGGGAATAAATTTAAAGGTTAAATGGTGATAATAATAATAATAATGTGATCTCATTGTGATTAAATTTGCTAATTATATAACATGCTTAAAATAATAACTAAGCACCATCCTAACTATTATCATCATCAGTATTTCCAGTCTTGTTTTTATTAGGATGATGATGATGATGATGATGTTGATGTTGATGATGATGATGAAGACAATAATACTGAGCTTTTCTTGCTTGTTTTCTATTGTTGTGACCTAGTCATTCCATTATGCGTAAAATAAGCAACATTCTAGAATGCACAATCAAGGATTTTAAGATACAACAGTGGAAGTGTTTTTATTTGCTTTCGATTTTTTTTTAAGTCATCAGGGTTTGATAGACTTGGGGAGTTTAAGAAATGAATTAAATTTGTGGAGCTGTTTTTACCTCATATAAAATTAACAACCTAGACATGAAATTAAATCAATAGATAAACAATTTACATTTTACTTGATAGTTTTCTTTTCAATTTTAATGATGGTGACCAACTTTAAATTTGTTTGACATTAATAAGCACAAATTACATGTTACAGAATGTGCTACTGCTAAATCAGATTCTGAAGAAACTAATATTATTGTTATTTGTAAAATGACTTTAACATTGTATATCCATATGACCAATCATCCTTCTTTTGATAATTCAGAAATTTTTATGAAAGAGATTCACTTAAGCTTTGTATCCTAAATTTACACATGAAATTGTCCATAATAATAATAATAATAATATAGTCTTTAAAATACTGTAGCCTTTTCTGGAGATTTCAATTATATAAAGCAACAATAGGGAACAGAATAGCCATAAGTAGTACAATAATTTTATTAGTATTTGTATGTATGCTTTATGGACAAAAGAGATTAGGACAAGAGAAAGAACAGTAATAGTAGAAGGAGGAATAATTCACCTTACTTATGATCAAACTTTTCTTATGATCAGTAGAAAAGTTAAACAGTGATTTAATACTTAAATCACTAACAACAAATTAAAGAGAAACCCAGCATATGCTAAGAAGTCACATATAGATATATCTTAATATAAATGACACTTATGGCTCCAGAGTGATAAAATATGCTGAGATTTATGCATAACTTGGCTGTTCAAATTTAGTACAGAAAATGCACCCAGTGCTATGGTTAGTTGGCAGTAAGCACACATCTAATTTAGTATTCCGTGTAACCATTAGAATTCCCATGACACATGGACTGAACCCAGTTAATTGCCATAGCTGATTCTCCATATGAGTGAACATAGAGTAGAACTGAATCTATGAAATTACTAATTGAATTATCCTCTAAATGTGCCAAAGGATATATTAGTTTTTATTCCCTTGGTAGTTTCCTTCGGCATAAATCAAATGAGAAAATTCAATGACTGAAAAAATTGTTAAAAAATGTGTCAAGGTATTTTAGATATTTAAAAGAAAAAAACATGTGCAGTTAATTCTTAGCTAACTTAAAGGGCTGGCTTCTTCACAAAATAGGCAATAAGGGTCTGTGAAAAGCAAGGTATTACTATAGATTAACACAGGATTGAAGTACTAAGTTCTACGATGTTAGGAGAGTCAGGCAAACATTGGCACACTTTTCTTCCTCTGTTAAATGGAGTGATAGTATCTGGAATACATACTTGTCCTGGGTTTTCATTCATTGAGTTAACTATTATTTACTGAGTAAATACTGAGTGTCAAATATAAATTCAGTTGCTGTACAGACTGTGAGAAAAGCAACATCATCCTTACTGTCATGAAACTTATGTTTTAATTAGGGGGATGGAACACACACAACCACATTAAGATGAAATATAAAAAAAAAAGTGATTAGACAGGAGCACAGCTAGTACAAAGTGTTGAAAGCAGGAAAGAGTCTGGGATGGTTAGGATTTAAGGAATAAAGTTAATCTGGACCTGGATGGAGACAAGGTCACAGAAGTAGGCATAGGCCAACTAGTGTCGAACTTTATAAACCATCATAAATGTTTTTGATTTAAGAGGTGTGAAAAGAATCTTTCAGAAAGGTTTAAGCATTATCTTAAAATAGAAACTAGTAGGCCAGTAAGCCAGTAAGGATGGGGTTTCTAAAATTGACCAGGTAATGAATATGGCTTTGACCAGATATATAATAGCATGGAGAGAAGCAAATGGTATCTTTATATACTGTGATTTATGGTGAGGAATGAATGTCAAAAATTTAAAATCGAATATTCTATTACAAAATAAAATTATTGTTGCTAGTATTTGTAGTTCTTAAACTTTAATATTAAAGAAAAATTTGAAAAGTTTATACCATGAAGTATGATGACTACAAGAGAGGACAGTGTTTTCACTGAAGTCTGTAAATTTTCTGTAGGGCATGCAAGACAGATTTGCTATAATCCCAATACTGTTTTACAAGGACCATATTTATGTTAACATACATATTTATGTTAACAATATGATTTTAAAAGACTTAAATTTATTTTTCATTGATTGTAAAGCTTACCCTAATAATGCTTTTCAATTTTATTCACAAAATGGATAGTACTGTAGATAGTGAGGTTGTAAAGTGAGCTGCCTGATTTAAGTAATTATGAACCTGTAAAACTTCAAGTAAAAGATTTTTATATTTCAGTTCCCACAGCTTGTGTTGTGTTTTGTGATCAGCTCCAGCCTTCTCATGCGCCAGCAGAATTCAGGAATCCAGCTAGCGCTCAGCAAGATCTAAGTCAGGTCACAGGTACCAACCACCCTGTATTTTCAGGAAAAAAAAAAAAAAAAGACTTCAGAGCCTCAAAGGAAATGACAAGAGAAAGTGAAAAGCTTGTATTAAGCAAGTAATCGAGTCAGCAAATTCTGTATAGTGACAGGAATGCAGTGATGACTGCTGTCAACTCTAAGTCTCAGTAATAAGGAGAGAAAGAGAAACAGAGAGAGAGAGAGAGAGAGAGAGAGAGAGAGAGAGAGAGAGAGAGAGAGAGAGAGAGAGAAAGGAAAGAAAATGAAAGGAAAGGAAAGGAAAGGAAAGGAAAGGAAAGGAAAGGAAAGGAAAGGAAAGGAAAGAAATAAAATAAGATAGGGCATTTATCAAAACAGGAGTAACTCGATATCAAGTCTGGAGGCAGTCTTAAAAGTTTCTTTAACGTCTCCTGATATGCCTGGAATATGAGTTTCCTTGTTCCAACTTTGAGGAAATGACAGATTCAGATCCTGGCAAGCTTTGCTGTTTTTTCTTAGGCTGGCAACTTTAAATCAGAGATTTAGTCAAGGTCATGGATAGAAGTATGTTGAAATGCTGTAGTCTATACTGCTACCATTTAATTAAATCTAAATAATGTCTCCTTAGATCTTTCCATTGTGATGATAGTGAAGAGAACATAGTTCCTTGATTTTTAAAGTCTGTGTTCACTTTACATCCAATTTTACAAAATCTCCTTCTTACAATCTATGCAGTAATATGTACATTTTTATTAATCATATAACCATTAAGTAGAAGATATGGAAACCTAAAAATAATCTACTTTCCAATGGTTTCAGAACCTAGGACCTCTTGTATTATTTTCTCTTGTGAATTCTCTGGTTTTAAAGATATTAACTTATTAAAATGATATTTAGTAAAGTGGGATTATTCTTCATTTTCATTATATATTTATGAATGCATATATATATTCAATATATTCAATACCTATATATATATTAATATGAATACATGTACCAGAGACTAAAAACCATGAAACAATTAGCATTACCCAAGAGATTTATATAATTCTAGCCAAAAGCAAATGTCACCTTTTATATGGTTCACTGCCAAAGATAATATTTACCAATATGTGGTAAATATAATATTGGTAAATATTATAACTCTCTCTACATTTTTAAAATTTGTGCCAGACTCATGTTTTCTATGTTAGTGGATTCTTAGAGATTAAGGAAACCAGTTCAACTCAATAATTCTATAATAACAAAAAAAAGAAAGAAAAGAAAACCTGAAGTCCAAATTAATAAACAGAAAACAAAGGTAACTTCATTGCTATCTGGCAGAAGTGGAACTTAAAGTCAATGGCAGACCTGAAGCTATTTCTAATACAGTATTTTACTTATAAACAGCAACTGCAAAATTCTCTTTTCCAGTGTAGTTCATCCGCTGTTGTGTGTGTGTGTGTCCAGATTCTGATTGTAAGACTTGTGACAATCCTTGGGAAGCACTTAGCACTGTGTTCAACACATTTCATGTGCTCACAAAAGTTAGAGGTTAAAGTTCATCCTCTTCTGGGGAAATTTCGCTGTGCCTCCTCTGCACATCCTAATTAGGGCCAATGTTAATGCCTTTTGAGACAGGAACCTTATGCATTCCACTTCAATTGTGCTATGCATTGCCTTGCGGTAAAGTTATTTATTTTTGCATCTGCCTGATTCACTAGAAAGGATTCCCTGTTGGCCTGAATTCCCCACATTTCAACAGTGCTTAGTATAAAATAGACACACAGTAATAATTTTGGATAATTAGTGCAGTGGCTGTCCTTCCCAGAGGTTCACATTCAGAATCTTTAAGAGGAAAGCCTTAGGCATCTGATTCTTTTCCCCTATAAACTCAAAATACGATGATGAGGAAAAGTAAGGGTTACAAAACCTTTATAGCTAAACAATTATATCCAGCATTTGCTAAGGGCTTACTGTCAGTAGACACAAACTTTGATATTATTTTGACCAAAAATGTGTAATCAGTTCAATCATTAATATTTAGAAAATTTTTAATATTTTGTTTTGCAAGCCACCTTATGATAGCAGTGTTTGAAATGGATGATGGAATAAATGGAAAAATAAACAGTTAAAATATCAAACCAAATACAACCAAAACATAAACAAAATGCAAATTACTCTCAATATCCTATAGAGTATACTTAAATTTTAAACCATTTATTGTAAGAGTAAGGTATGTAGAAAAAAGAGAATTGCATCACCCTTTTCATGGTAACATGGATCTAATTTAGAAATTCAAATAAAAATAAGGCCATTGTTTAAGGGATCGAGTACAATATATGATACCACTATACTGTCAGAATGAAAGATGAGTTTTGCTTTCTTGAAAACATAAGAAAAAATATGATACTGTTCTTTTTTGACTCAAGCATATTACTTCATGTGCAGTGACATATTTTTAAAACATGAAATTTAAGGCATTTACAATTTAATTCTGAATAATTAATGTCTCCCCAAAAATAAAACAGGTAACTCAAAATTCCCCTGAAATAATGCATATTTGTGTTCACTGTAGAATGAATTCATATATATATGAATATACGAATATACATATATATTCATTTACATATGAAAGAATCAGAATTTCACTGCTGAGAAAGGTGCAGAATGAGAAATATGCTAGTATTTATGTTTGACATTTTTAGAATATGGAAGATAGTTTTGCAGTTATGTCTAGCATTTTTTG